>NW_016107894.1:1028128-1030143 GCF_001604975.1 Cebus imitator | reverse complement strand
AAAAAAAAAAAAAAAAAAAACGAAGTGTGGATAAGACCAACAGCCATAGGCAGTTGGAATTTCTGCTTCCTCCACTATAACTACCATTCATTTTATTTACTTTCCCCACAGCTGGTGTCTCATCTGCTTTAAATTGGGGGTGGGGGTTGGAGATGTTGCTAGCAGGCATAAAGTCACAATTAGTATCAAAAGAACCCAAATTGGAGCTGTATCCAAAATAGGAGCATATCTCACATGGTAGCACATGTATCAGGAGGGAGACTGAGAAAAGAAGGAAGGTCATTTGATAGATCAAAAAAACATTTCAATTAAACTTCCAAGAGAGAAATGTGTCCTTCTTTCAGAAAAACTTTCTACCCCATTAGTTACTGGCCCTCCTGTTCATTGTCAACACTCCTAACCTCCAGTCTCCTTACCCTATCTTTGCCTACACCATTTTCCATCATTTTTATAATGAGTTCTCACTGTATTACTTTCCTTGCCCATCACTTCCTTTATTCTCCTTGCTTTCTACCTTTTTCTTTAATTATTATCTTTTCCCTTCAATACTCAGGTCAGTATGTGTGTTGGCTTCTGACTCCTGCCACCCTTCTTGTGTAGTATGTTCTGTGTGTTGGGTTCTTTTCTTTGCTTCCTCATTTGTCTCAAGATATTCTGATCTTTACTATGATCAAAATGAATTGTTTAAGAAAATCAATATCATGCTTTCCTACAATTACAGTAGGTTGAACTAATTTTACTTTTATATTCTTGGAGTAGATAAGTCTTAATTGCTGTTGTAGTTTAGTCAAGTATTAAAATTTCACACTTTGAAACAGAAAGTCCTTGCCCTCTGTATTTTTCCAGACCCTCCTTCTCTCAGAGTCTTTCCTCATCCTCTGCCCTATGTTGCCAGAGAATGACCCTGGGAATTTATCAGTCAGCCTTGTCAGCTGGCTTCTGTATGGGTTCAGCCAGTGGGAGACGAAGCACTGGTAGGATTTTGGAGGTCAGGAAAAAGAGGAGCTCCAGTGTTCAGGCTACCTCTCTCTGTCTTGTGGGGTATCTCTGGTAGTGATTGCAGCTCTTGTCTGGCTCCAGTTCCCACCAGACAAGCCTACTGTGATTCCAGTATCCACTGGTGACCCTAGCCTCTGGGTTCTATGATACCGCTGTTTCCTTTTGTTCCTCCAATCTAGGGGAGTGGTAATCTCTAGTTTGCCTTGCCTTTTTGTCTCATGGTTGGCTTCTCAGCCCTTCCATCACTTTTATTACTAACTCCTGTTAAATTCTCTCTTGTTTAAATACTTAGAATGCTTTCTATTTTTCCAGTGAGAGCTTGATTGATATACCCTTTAAGAAAGAAATTATAAGAGAAGGAAAAATAATTAGATACAAAAAAGAAAGGGAGAAGAAAAGGGGCAAAATGATAAATATAAAAAGGTAAATATAAAAAGATAAATACGAGGCTGGACACAGTGGCTCATGCCTATAATTACAGCACTTTGGGAGGCTGAGGCTGGTGGATCATGAGGTCAGGAGTTCGAGACCAGCCTCGCTAACATGGTGAAACCCCATCTCTACTAAAAATACAAAAAAAAAAAAAAAAAAAATTAGCTGGGTATAGTGGCATATACCTGTGGACCAGCTTGCCTGAGAGGCTGAGGCAGGAGAATTGCTTGAACTCAGGAGACAGAGGTTGCAGTGAGCCGAGACCATGCCATGGCACCCCAGCCTGGGTGAAAGAGCAAGAATCCATCTCAAAAAATAAAAATAAAATAAATATAGAAAGGAACATAGGGCCGGGCACGGTGGCTCATGGCCGCAATCCCAACACTTTG
This sequence comes from Cebus imitator, assembly GCF_001604975.1. Lineage (NCBI taxonomy): Eukaryota > Metazoa > Chordata > Mammalia > Primates > Cebidae > Cebus > Cebus imitator. Next base: position 1,028,323 of record NW_016107894.1, on the reverse strand, counting down.
GGAGGCCAAGGCAGGCAGATTGCCAAGGTCAGGAGTTAGAGACTAGCCTGGCCAACATGGTGAAATCTGTGTCTACTAAAAATACAAAAATTGGCTAGGCATGGTGGTGCATGCCTGTAATCCCAGCTACTCAGGAGGCTGAGGCAGGAGAATCACTTGAACCCAGGAGGCAGAGGTTGCAGTGAGCCAAGATCA
>NW_016107894.1:1020421-1025431 GCF_001604975.1 Cebus imitator | reverse complement strand
AACCTCCACCTCCCGGGTTCAATTGATTCTCCTGCCTCAGCCTCCCACATAGCTGGGACTGCAGGCGACCACCATCACACCAGCTTGCTTGCTTGCTTGCTTATTTATTTATTTATTTATTTGTATTTTTAGTAGAGACAGGGTTTCACCATGTTGGCCAGGCTGGTCTTGAACTCCTGACTTTGTGACCCTCCCGCCTCGACCTCCTGTAGTGCTGGGATTACAAGCGTGAGCCACCTTGCCTGGCCAATTTTTCCTTTATTTCAAGTCATTGTATACCTTTTATACATCTGCTATTTCCCCAGCATGGTACTGAAATACTCTGGAAAATTTAAAAGAGGTAACATAGCTTTTGATCATGAGTAATCTACAATCTAGTTATGAACATAAAATTTAAGACATTATAACATAAAGTATAATGAAGTATGGAATATACCATTAGTGCTATAGAAATTTAAAAAGGAAGATAGTTAATGAGGCAAGGTTAGTCTGTGAGATCATTTTTAGCTGAGCATAGAAAGAATTACAAAATTTAAGCCAGGTACAGTGGCATGCACCTGTAGTCCCAACTACTGAGGAGGCTGAGACAGGAATATTGCTTTAACCCAGGAGTTCAAGGCTAGCCTGGGCAACAGAATGAACCCTGTCTCTACTAAATAAATGTTTCGGTTGCCCTAAATATACGCAGCTGAGTTGAAGATGAAAAGAATTTCAGAATTTAAATTGATTGCGGCTGGGCGTGGTGGCTGATACCTGTAATCACAGCACTTTGGGAGGCTGAGGCATGTGGATAACCTGAGATCAGGAGTTTGGGACCAGCCTGGCCAACATGGTGAAATCCTGTCTCTACTAAAAATACGAAAATTTGCTGGGCGTGGTGGCAGTTGCCTGTAATCTCAGCTCCTGAGGCATGAGAATTGCTTAAGCCTAGGAGGCGGATGTTGCAGTGAGCCAAGATCGCACCACTGCACTCCTGCCTGGGGGATAGAGTGAGACTCTGTCTCCAGTAAATAAGTAAATAAATTGATTGATTGATTGGGGCTTGAGAAGAGAATTTCACATTATTCAGATGATCTTTGCCAAGACATGCAAGCAAGGCTTTTATTTTATCTAGTTTGGTGAGAACAAGTAACATTTGCAAGCATGTATTAAGTACCAAGTATACTGTGTTTCTCCTCAGTATCTCATTTAGTCCTCAGCAGCTCTATAAGTTTTCTTAATGCTAATATTCATATTTAATTTAACATTTCTTAATATGAGCCTTTTAATTGATCAGTTCATTTAATGTAATTTTTTTCTCCCTCCCTTCTCCAAAACCTGATTTGATGGTGGGCTCATGATTGTAGTATGGTATATTTTATCCCTAGTTTACAGACAGTTTTTTTTTTTGTTTGGTTTTTGTTTTTTTTTAAGTAGCATTATCTTTAATAGTCAAAAGGAGGCAACAACCTAAATGTCCATCTGTGGATAAAGGAATAAACAAACTCATATATACATACAATGGAATATTATTTAGTCAAAAAAGGAAAAAAGTAATGGCACATGCTACAACTTGAATAAATATTAAAAACATGCTAAGTGAAAGAAGCCAGACACAAAAGGTCACATACTATATGATTCCTTTCATCTACAGGCTTAGGTTCAAAGACTTATGAAGTATTAGAGAATTTAGGATTTGTAACCAGCTCTGTCTAATTTCAAAGGCTGTGTTCTTAACTCTACTACTTTATGTTACTTTCCTTTACAATACAGAAATCTAGCTAGAACAGTTTAGTCCTAGGAAGTAGTGGAAATTAAGTTTGGAAAGAAATCCAGCTTATGAAAGATTTGGAATTATATGCTGAGAAGTTTGGATTTGATCAAGCAATAATGGGAATTACTTTGGATTACAAATGTGTATCCTTTTGTTATTTTTAAGACTCTTTTTCTATCACCTTGGTCAGTTTTTGATTTGGGCTTATTTACTCGAAAATAAAATTGCCTTTTAAATTACATTTGTAGGTACCCTAGAAAAAGAAATAGTTTGATAGAACTTCCTGATGACTATAGCTGCCTCCTGAATCAAGCTTCTCATTTCAGGTAAGGAGAGTATGTGTATATAAGTGTATAATTTTAAATTGTTTTCTGAACTTGCAATTGGTATACATCATAACCAACATACTTTTTGTTGTTGTTGTTTTGTTTTGTTACTTTTTTATTAATTTTTATTTTTTAAAGACAGGGTCTTGTTCTGTTGCCCAGGCTGGAGTGAAGTGATGTGACCATAGCTCACTGCAGCCTCAAACTCCTGGGCTCTTCCCACCCCAGCCTCCCAAGTAGTGAAACTACAGGCAGGCGCCACTGTGCCCTGCTATATTATTTTTTGATTTTTAGTAGAGATCAGATTTCGTTATGTTGCCCAGGCTGGTCATGAACTCCCAGGCTAAAGTAATCCTCCTGCCCTTGGCCTTCCAAAGTATTGGGATTACAGGCATGAGCCACTGCACCTGGCCACAAACCTCCTTTTTTAACGGTGACCTCTGAGTGTCAAAACAACGACTGTCAATTTTTTTTTGATTGAGGGAAAATCCACATAACATGCAGTTAATCATGATAAAGTGTACAGTTCAGTGACATTTAGTGTATTCATAATATTTTTCAACTACCTAACCTCTTTAGTTTGCAAACTTTTTCATCACCCCAGTGAAATACTTGTATTCACTAATCGCTTCCTGTTCCCCTCATCCCCTACCCCATGGTAATCTGTAATCTACTTTCTGTCTCTATGGATTTGCCTGTTTTGGATATATTATATGAAAGGAATCATACAGTGTGTGACCTTTTGTGTCTGGCTTCTTTCACTTAGCATGTTTTTAATATTTATCCAAGTTGTAGCATGTGTCATTACTTTTTTCCTTTTTTGACTAAATAATATTCCATTGTATGTATATATAAGAGTTAGTTTATTCCTTCATCCATAGATGGACTTTTAGGTTGTTTCCTCCTTTTGACTATTACAGATAATGCTACTAAAAAAAAAATACTCATGTACAAGTTTCTTTATGGACATAACATTTTCATTTCTTTTGGATATATGCCCAGGAATAGAATTGCTGAGTCAGACAGTAATTCTGTGTTTAACTTTTTGAAGAGCTGTCAAACTGTTTTCCACAGTGGTTGCACCATTTTATGTCCCAACCAGCAATGTGTGAGGGCTCCTTTTTCTCACATCCCTGCTACCCTCTCAGTGAACCAGCTGAGAGATCTAAACATACAACCTCAATTTTTGGAAGACAGGTCTCTATTGTCTACGCTGGCAGAAGCAAGCCACACCAGAAAAACAAGCCATCATCCCCATGGCTACCTGGCGTGGGGTTTGGAGATAGAGGATGCTAACCACTACACAAAATGCCAAAACTCACCAAAATTTACCAGTTTCTTCCTTTATCAAGCGTTCCCCTGGATGCTGCAAGTATTTGACCAGGCTCCAGAGTTCCAAAATAGTTGCTTCAGGCCAGACATGGTGGCTCACACCTGTAATCCCAGCACTTTGGGAGGCCAGTGTGGGTGGCTCAGTTGAGGTCAGGAGTTCAAGGCCAGCCTGGCCAACAGGGTGAAACTCTGGCTTTACTAAAAATACAAAAATTAGCTGGGCATGGTGGGGTGCACCTGTAATCCCAACTACTGGGGAGGCTGAGGCAGGAGAATCACTTGAACCCAGGTGGCTGAAGTTGCAGTGAACTGAGATCATGCCACTGCACTCCAGCATGGGGGACTAAGTAAGGATACTCTGTCTCAAAGATAAAAAGTTGCTTCAGACAGTTCTTGCTGGCTTAATAGTTGTTTTATTAGAGTGACTGATTCCTGGAGCTCCCTACCCTACCATTTTCTATGATATCACTCCTTAATTTTCCTTTTTTTTCTTTCAAGCCACAAGAACCCTTATTAAACAAAGTCTTACATGGAAATCTATTAAACAGCAAAACAGGTAATAGCATCATGACTCAGGTTCAAGCTTGAAGAGTGGAGTACACCCCCTCAGGCTTTTTTAGCACCATCTCCCTCACCTCCCACTTCAATCAAAACCACTCTAAAGCAGTAGTTCCCGAACATTTTTATCTCTTTCACCCCTTTCACTGATGATTTCAAGTGGAAAAAGAATTAGACGATAACAAGACTGGTGAAAACAAAATAGACAAGTTAACAATATATAGTACTTATTACTAACACCATGTGTGAGTTACCTATTAGTTACTTCTGTAAGAGAGCATAAACCTAAACATGTTTCTATATGATAAAATAATATCCTATAGCTTAAAAATAATTTTGTATCTTACTATACTCACCTTGCTATAATATGTTGTAAGCTATTTGAGTAGCATGAATCGTGACCACCACCAGTGAGATGTCACTGAATGGAGGAATTATATTCACATCTGCTGGTGGTGTAAATACTTCATATTTGAATCATATTGCATCATGTCTTGGAAATACTAAGTCAAAACTTCTGCTGATATAACTGTGTGTTCTGGACACTCAGGAGGCATCATGTCACCTCCCATAGCAAACCACATTGATAATGATGACATGAAACGAGTAGTAACTTGTAACTAAAAGACAAGAATATCAGTAGCCTGAAAATCAAAGTCTATTCAAGACAGTTGATTTACTAGTACCTAATCATCCTTTCTCAAAATTGCAGGAATTCCAAAGCTCCTTTAAGAGTTTTGTAATGTTGCCAGGCGCAGTGGCTCACGCCTGTAATCCCAACACTTTGGGAGGCTGAGGCGGGTGGATCATGAGGTCAAGAGATCGAGACCATCCTGGCCAACATGGTGAAACCATGTCTCTACTAAAAAAAAAATTAGCCGGTCGTGGTGGCACATGCCTGTAATGCCAGGTACTTGGGAGGCTGAGACAGGAGAATCGCTTGAACCCAGGAGGTGGAGGTTGCAGTGAGCTGAGAAAGTGCCATTGCACTCCAGCCTGGGCAACAAGAGCAAAACTCTGTCTCCAAAAAAAAAAAAAAAA
>NW_016107894.1:1017143-1020406 GCF_001604975.1 Cebus imitator | reverse complement strand
AAAAAAAAAAAAAAAAAAGTTTTGTAATGTTACTAAGCATTATGCAGCAGCCAGACTTCTTAATAAAATGCTTAAATTAATTCAAGATCTCAGTAAAGACATATAACTCTGAAATTTTGTTTTAAGGATACCAGTTAGTAGCCATAATTAACTGCTTTCATGTAGTAGTCCTTAGTTATATGTTAAATAATTTGCCATGATTTTAAGGAACCCAAAAAAAAGGATTGCAGTTTAAGATTTTTTTTTCTTTTTCTTTCTTTTTTTTTTTTAGGCAGACTCTTGCTCTGTCACCCAGGCTGGAGTGCAGTGGCACAATCTTGGCTCACTGCAACCTCCGCCTTCTGGGTTCAAGCAGTTCTCTGCCTCACCCTCCTGAGCAGCTGGAATTACAGGCACCCGCCACCACATCCAGCTGATTTTTGTATTTTTAGTAGAGACGGGGTTTCATCGTCTTGGCCGGGCCGGTCTTGAACCTTGTGATCCACCTCCTTTGGCCTCCCAAAGTGCTGGGATTACAGGCGCAAGCCACCACGCCTGGCCAGTGTAAGATTATTTTAAGGCTAGGTGCAGTGACTCACGCCTGTAATCCCAACACTTTGGGAAGCTGAGGTTGGCGGATCACTTAAGGCCAAAAGTTCAAGGCCAGCCTGGCCAACGTGGAGAAATCCTGTCTCTAGTAAAAATGCAAAAAGAAAATTAGCCAGGCATGTTGGCAAATGTTACTGAGTAGTCCCAGCTACTGAGGCACAAGAATCACTTGAACCTGCAGGCACAGGTTGCAGTGAGCCAAGGTCACGCCACTGCACTTCAGCCTGGGTGACAGAGTAAGACTCTGTCTCAAAAAAAAAAGATCATTTGAGGCCTTAAAGAGCCCCTCTTTGACTCGCTCTGAGAATCACTGCCCTGCAGAATGACTCAAGAAATTCTCTTATCTAATTATAACAATTGTTTTAAGCCACGAAGTTGGGGGAGTTAAGTGGTCCAGTAGGGTCTTGAGTAGCTCACAGCCTAGCCACCATTACAGGATAAAATTCACCTTCATGTTCTAGCTCCCTTTCTAGTCAGCCATCTAAAGGAATGGTTGGCTCACTTTACCTTTCCGCCCTCAAACAGCTAATTAATTTCAAAGATTGCATCCAGCTCTAAATTCAGCAATTCTCCTAATCTTGGGGCCACATTGTTAACACAAAAGCCTGGTGAATAGATATTAACTTCCAGGCATTAAGAATAGCAGGTTGGCGGAGTACGGTGGCTCATGTCTGTAACCCCAGCACTTTGGGAAGCTGAGGTGGGTGAATCTCTTGAATTAGGAGTTCAAGACCAGCCTGGGCACCATGGCGAGACTGTCTCTACGAAAACATATAAAATAATTAGCTAGCTGTGGTGGCATGTGCCTGTAGTCTCAGCTACTTGGGATGCTGAGGAGGGAAGATCGCTTGAGCCGAGGAGGTTGAGGCAGCAGTGAGCCGTGATTATGCCACTGTATTCCAGCCTGGTTGACAGAGCCAGACCATGTCTCAAAAAAAAAAAAAGAAGAAGAAGAATATCAAGTTGCTGGCTTCTAGGAGGATATGAGGAGAGCACTGGTCTTTATTCATCACAGGGAGGATCCTTCTGGGTGATATTACTACTTACAGGTTTCACGTAAGAATGAAGATCAATCCTATGATGTCTTCCAGTTTTATTGTCACCACTAGTTTCCATAAGACTGAGCCATCCCTAGTGTTGGCTGGTGGCTGCTCAGTGCTATACTTCAGGCTGCCTCCCCACTCTTCCTCTGTAGGCTGGCTAATGACTCCATCCTGTATTAAAGATGAAAGAAGATGTTGGCTTTATCCAAAAAGGGCTATAATTATGTTCTGGAGCAACCTCCTGGAAGTAAAAATAGTCCTCTCATCGTATGCACAGAGTTCCTCTGCTCCTATGAAGACAAAGGTGTTTTTGGATTGGTTTTTTTTTTTAATCCTGTCAGAGAAACTGGGAATCAGAAAAAAAAGCTGTCGGTACCCTATTGGAGATTCTTTCTGATGTTCTTTATTATGATGCCACTGTGGGCCTAGTTGGATCTCTGCTTTGGTTGCATTTATCTTCTACTGTCCAAATTAAGGAATGTGGTATTTCCCTTTGTGTTCAGTGTACAGCATAGATTGGAGGAGCATGGGAAACTCCTTTTTAAACAGTAACCATTATCCCCCTTGGTGTGAGGGCATTGTGGCAAGTCTCCATCATACCACTGTGTAAAATGGTCTCAAAACACTAGTTGACTCAAGCAAGTCAGCACTATCACTTTTTCCTTCCTAAGACTTCACAAGGCATATTCAACCACCATACTTTATGAGAATTATCAGGACACCATTTATGTAATATAGATTTTCTTACTATATTAATTGGATTTATTGGATGGTTTTCCATGAAGCCCGCCCTGTTAGGGGACTTTTAAACAGGAGTTAGCTAATTAAATGTTACCTTGTGTTTTAGAGCTTCCTTTGCTGGGAAGGGGTCAGTGATGAAAACATGTTTGATTGCTAGCAGGATATATGGTGCTTTTTTTGTTTGTTTGTCTTTCCACTGTTTTCTAAATGTTTTCTTCCCTTTTGAGGTGCCCACGGTCTTCAGATGATGAGCGAAAGCATCCTGTCCTCTGTCTTTTCTGTGGGGCCATACTATGTTCTCAGAACATTTGCTGCCAAGAAGTCGTGAATGGCGAAGAGGTTGGAGCTTGCATTTTTCACGCACTTCACTGTGGTGCCGGCGTCTGTATTTTCCTAAAGTGAGTAGTGAGTGTTCTAGAAGCTTCATGATGAACTTAAGGAATCTGGATCCAATCTGGGGACCACTATGGTGGGACAGTGTGTTGATAGCAGATGATCTATCAGAAATTAGAGTGTTAACCTGTTATTCACATGAAATTGCATTTGAGGCCGGGTGTGGTGGCTCACTCCTGTAATCCAAGCACTTTTGGAGGCCAAGGCAGGTGTTGGGAGTTCAAGACCAGCCTGAGGTTGGCAGTTCAAGACCAGCCTGGCCAACATGGTGAAACCCAGTCTTTAAAAAAAAAAAAAAAAAAAAAGAGAGAGATTGCATTTGAGAAGATACTGTGGGAAAAGTAGTGAAAGAAGAATAGATTTCTATTCACATTTCCATTATTTGTGGAAAATCTTAAATAGGATAGAGTTTGTATTAATTACTGTTGTCTTTTAATATAATACTCAGGTGTAATGAAAGAACTTGTAGTCCTAAAACTTATATTTATTTATTTATTT
>NW_016107894.1:1002700-1016653 GCF_001604975.1 Cebus imitator | reverse complement strand
AAAAAAAAAAAAAGAAAAAGAAAAAGTACTCTTCCTGGAAGATGGGCTCTTTAAAATAAATAAAAATAAAGAAATAAAAAGTACATGTAGGCCAGGCACAGTGATCTATGCTTATAATCCCAGCACTTTAGAAGGCTGAGGCAAGAGGACCACTTGAAGTCAGGAGTTTAAGATCAGCCTGGGCAACATGGCAAGACCTCATCTCTATAAAAAATTAGCCAGGCATGGTGGCACGTGATGGTCGTCCCAGCTACTTGGGAAGCTGAGGTGGATGGATTGCTCGAGACTGGGAGTTTGAAGCTGCAGTAAGCCATGAACATGCCATTGCACTCTAGCCTGGGTGACAGAGCAAGATCCTGTATCAAAAAATAAAGTACATTGTAAATTGTTACTTTAGATTGTCCTTTGATATCTTTGTCTATCAACCCACCATTTCTCCTGGTCTTTCACCAAAAGATTGAGAATAGAAAAATAGTCCCTTTTGTCCGGGTGTGGTGGCTCACACCTGTAATCCCAGCACTTTGGGAGGCCAAGGCAGGCAGATCACGAAGTCAAGAGTTCGAGACCAGCCTGGCCAATGTAGTGAAACCCCATCTCTACTAAGAATACAAAAATTAGCTGGGTGTGGTGGCACATGACTCTAATCCCAGCTACGTAGGAGGCTGAGGCAGGAGAATTGCTTGAACCCGGGAGGCGGAAGTTGCAGTGAGCTGTGATCACACCACTGTAGTCCAGCCTAGGTGACACAGCAAGACTCTGTCTCTAATGAAAAAAAGAAAAACAGTCACTTATATTTATGAAAGAAGAGTTTAAGTTGCCTGAAAAGAAATAAAATTCAAAATGGATATGTATGCTTTTTTTTTTTTTTTCACTCTCCCCATGTAACACAGTTTCTGTTATATAAATCCAAATGTCTTTCTAACTGTGAAATATGTAATCATTACTCATAGACATCTTTTGAACCACGGGGAAAGAATGTATGGAAGCCAAACCGAAACTTATTTTTAGGGAACCCACAGCAAGTAAACCCACTACCTAATCCCAGCTGTTTATTTCATAATTTCTGTGTATAGTACTTATCCCTGGTACGTGTGTACATAAGCCTTTTTTATGTCTGTTTCCCAAGAGACATAAAAAAGAGTCCCAAGTGCCTTCAGAGTGGCAGTGGCTCTTTCTAATCGGCAGTGTTTCAGGCCGGCTCTAACCAGAAAAGCCTTTATGCTTCCCTAGTTGATATTCTGTCTGGCTTGAGGTTATCAGACTAGGAGATTTGATTCTGTTCTTCTGTTAGGCTCCCTCCTCTCTCCAGGTTATGTCAGGAATTAGAATAGAAACAACCCCAGCCACCATTTTTCAGGGTATCTGTGGCTGAAGTAGGACAGCTTTCTCCCTCCCTTCAACAGATTCAGTCCATATCAGTGATCTCATTTCATCAGATCCCCTCCTCCTTTTCTATAGCCTGAACAAAAATAGCAATATGTGTTTTCTTATATTTAGACAAAACATAATATAGTCTATTTGTCTATGTTTGTATTGTCTTTATACTGAATTTCTAACAGATACTGACCAGGTCTTTTCTCTAGATTAACATTGATGCAGTGCCTATCATTTGCACACATACACTTAATCATATTTCCTGTTGATTTTCTCCTTCAGAATCAGAGAATGCAGAGTGGTCCTGGTTGAAGGTAAAGCCAGAGGCTGTGCCTATCCAGCTCCTTACTTGGATGAATATGGAGAAACAGACCCTGGCCTGAAGTAAGATTTTCTTATAATAGGAAGATTTTGATAATTTCCCTTTTATATTGTTTGTTTTCTATTTTAGTCATATTATTGTATATAAATGGTGATAGTTCTTTAATCACGAAAGGTAATTGAGGCCACACGTGATGGCTTATACCTGTATTCTCAGCACTTTGAAAGGCCGAGGCAGGCAGATCATTTCAGGCCAGGAGTTTGATACCAGCCTGGCCAACATGGCGAAAACCCATCTCTACTAAAAATACAAAAATTAGCTGGGCATGGTGGCGCACTCATGTAATCCATGCTACTCTGGAGGCTGAGGCAGGAGAATCACCTGAACTTAGGAGGTTGCAGTGAGCCAAGATCGCGCTACTGCATTCCAGCCTGGGCGACAGAGGGAGATTCTGTCCTCAAAAATAAAATAAAATAAGCCGGGCGCGGTGGCTCAAGCCTGTAATCCCAGCACTTTGGGAGGCCGAGGCGGGTGGATCACGAGGTCAAGAGATCGAGACCATCCTGGTCAACACGGTGAAACCCCGTCTCTACTAAAAATACAAAAAATTAGCTGGGCATGGTGGCGCGTGCCTGTAATCCCAGCTACTCAGGAGGCTGAGGCAGGAGAATTGCCTGAACCTAGGAGGCAGAGGTTGCGGTGAGCCGAGATGGCGCCATTGCACTCCAGCCTGGGTAACAAGAGCGAAACTCCGTCCCAAAAAAAAAAAAAAAAAAACAAAAATAATAATAATAAAAAAATAAATAAAATAAAATAATTGAGAGCCATTTTTTATTTTTATTTTTTATTTACTTATTTTCGGAGACAGAGTCTCCCTTTGTCACCCAGGCTGGAGTATAGTGGTGCTATCTCAGCTCACTGCAACCTCCACCTCCCAAGTTCAAGTGATTCTCCTGCCTTAGCCCCCTGAGTAGATGGGACTATAGGTATGTGCCACCACACCTGACTGATTTTTGTATTTTTAGTAGAGACTGGGTTTCAACGTGTTGGTCAGACTAGTCTGGAACTCCTGACCTCAAGTAATCCACCCACCTCAGCCTCCAAAAGTGCTAGGATTACTGGCATGAGGCACCACACCTGGCCAAGAACTACTTTTTAAATAGCTTCAAATTTAAAATATTAAATGTAATAACATTCTTTAGCATGTAATTTTCAACAACTTTGTGCCTCTCCAAAATTTGAAGGTAATATTTCTCCAAAATTTTTAAAGACACCAGCCATCCTAATGTTTCAGTGTTCTATTATTTTAATCAACCTTTCTTCAGAATTCCTTAAACGGATTGACACTGATAGTGTAAATTTGTAGTGTCCAGTGATGATGTTTGGTTTAGAGATATTGTTTCCATTGCAATACTTCAAACTTTTTTTTTTTTTTTTTTTTTAGTTGGAGTCTCACTCTGTCACCCAGGTTGGAGTGCAGTGGCACAAACTCAGCTCACTACAACTTCTGCCTCCAGGGTTTAAGTGATTCTCCTGCCTCAGCCTCCCAAGCAGCTGGGACTACAAGCAGGTGCCACCACACCTGGCTAATTTTTTTGTGTTTTTAGTAGAGACGGGGTTTTACCATGTTGGCCAGACTGGTGTCAAACTCCTGACCTCAGGTGATCTGCCCACCTTGGCCTCCCAAAGTGCTGGGATTACAGGCATGAGCCACCGCGCCCAGGTGAAACTTTTTACTAGCCAGCTATATCAGTTTTCTTTCCTTCTGAGCATTAGCAAAATGTTTAGAACCCTGAACTTTTCTGTATCCTTCCCTGGTCGTAGGAACTGGGGTTCTACTGATGCTTTCTGAAAATGAAGAAACTGACAATGATCCCAAAAGTACATATAGATAAAGATTAGACCTCCTTACAATAAACTCTTTTTGTTTCACTGAAATTTTGTTCCTTTGACATATTGCTCAGAGTGAATAGGCTTATTAGATGGGGTTTGGGACCTCAGATCATGCGGAGCTTTGTTTTTATTGGGATAGCATTTGACCTGTCTTTAGGTTTAGGGACAAAAGCTGAGTGGTGAAAGTTAATGACTGAGAATGATCTTAGCTGTTCCACAAGGGTACAAAGCAGAGTTTTAAAATTAATTTGGCAGTTTTAAAATTCCCAACCTGCTGAGGCACTTGAATGCCTCAAGGAATGAGGATCTCATAGTCCTCCATTATTGGCAACAGCCAGACTTAAGTCATTTTTGGATTAGCTGTTATACAGTGTTAAAAACTGTGCAACTCTAGAATTGAAGTATAGTTATTTTATTTAAATATTTGCTAATTATTTGCTAATAACCATCCAATTTGTCATAAGGACAGTTACAACCAAATATATCTGAGTAGAAAATATAATTTTAGGGCCTAGTGTTATACATCAGACCTAAAGTCTACTGCACAAAGATCATAAATTGAAGCTAGATAACAATGTGAAGTCAAAAAGCTATTCAGGCCAACCACCAAAAAAGAATAGTGCTGCTTCAAGTTATAAACCTATTTAAATGAGGTCCCATAGTGTCATAGTATACTTGACCTATTTTATGAATAGTCAAGGGGTACATTTCTGCTTTATTAGCTAAGTAACCTGTCAAGTTCTTAGTGATCAGTGGTAAAGGGAAAATATCCCTTTTTAAGCCCTGTGCTAGGGAATTCTCCCAGCTCCTAGAACATCTCAAGAGTGCATATGAATTTAGACAGTAAAGATGTGTCCAATTACTAGATTCAAACTTACTTGTTGTTTTTTCTTTTTTCCCTGTAGGAGGGGCAATCCCCTTCATTTATCTCGTGAGCGGTATCGGAAGCTCCATTTGGTATGGCAACAACACTGCATTATAGAAGAGATTGCTAGGAGCCAAGAGACTAATCAGATGTTATTTGGATTCAACTGGCAGTTACTGTAAGCTCCAACTCTGCCTCAAGATAATCACAAATGATGACAGTAATAAAGACTGATTGAAAATTATGGAAAACTTTCTGAGGGCTGGGGAAGTATTGAGGGTCTTTTGCTCCATGTCCAGATTCACTTACATCAATAAAATATTCCTTAATGGAGTATTGCTTTCAATTAGCAAACATATGCTTCAAGGGAAAAAAAGGACATAGATTAATCTATTTTGTGTTCTAGAATGTGAAAGAAATGCTTGTTCACCCCAAGGGTCTGATTCTGCTAGTATTTCCAGGAAATGTATTCCCCTTCATAATTTGTCTCATTTCATTTCATCCACTTGGTAGATGAAATCACATCAAACAATTGTGGACGTTTTTATATGTTGGTTAACTTTTCTGCAATTTTGGATTTGGTATTTTCCCCTCAGGTTCAGCTAACATTGGATCGCTGACAAGATTCTAATAATCTGTGATAGTCTTCCTTGCAAGACTAAGGAGAATTGCAGAAACCATACAATATACTTGAATTGAGAAAGATTCCAAAAATATATTTTTTATTATTTCTCTTTTAAGGAAATACCCTTAATGTGCCACCTGCTGCTGTCACCACAAATTAAACTAAATCTCTATATGGACAGAGTATGATTTCTGCCAATGTGGATTTGTTATTCATTCCTGATGGTAAAAAGAGCTTGCAGTTCTCACCTCTAACTACAAGTAGCTTTGTTGAGTTTTGAAATACTACTTGACATTTTCCAAAGGCAAATCTCATTCTACAAGGAGATTGTGGCTCCATCCTATTTGACTCTGAGAAACCTCTTGTAATTCTGATGTAAACTATTTGTAGAATGAAGATAAGAAAATTCTCCCAGTAAGTGGATCATGACAACTGTAATTTAGAACAGTCAGATTTAAGCCAATTCCAAAATCCTCTACATCTTTGTAAAAGACAAATCCTTGATGTTGTCTGTGTGCAACCTTTTCATAAACTTTGGTTTTATGACTAGTACAAACCACCAAAAAAAGCCATGTGATCAGTAATCTGTGTCTTGTTACAACATGCTGCAGTTGAGCTATCTTGTTTATAAATAATAGAGCTCTCCTGAATCTGTGCATAGACTTCTTGGTTCATGGCTTTAGTTTTTTGTTTCAAGAAATTGTGACATAAAACAGCAGACAGAAGATAAATGGAAACCTTCCGTTTTAACTTGTGTTGTTTCTGGGGTAATGTTAGAAGCTTGAAAGATACATTTAAAGACTGTATCTTATTTTGCCCTTGATTACTAGTGTCTTATATATGTGTGTAAATGTTTTCCTACCTTCTTTTTGCTCAGCAAAGACAAGCAAGTAAAAATATATTTGCTAAGTGATTAGTGATGCACATTTGGGGCTATATATATATTTTTTTTTTTTGGTACTTTTATGTAACAAAAAGTGGATTTTGCAGTAAGGGATTGGCATGAGCAGGTGTCAGAATCACAATCAGACTTCCTACTTGAATAATTATAGTTCAGAAGGTATCAGGATAGATAGATACATCTCTAGTGAACAGTTTGTAACAATAACAGGTAAGGATCAGGAAATTCAGTTATTTGTCAGATTTGCCAGAATGATTAAATAATTTGAACATTTGTGTTTGTTTCTTATGTAATTTTATTGAGTGGATTGTTTGGGAAATCTGGGCTGGAATAGGAAACAGAAGATACTGACTTCTGCCCTAATTGATTGGCCCCATTTTAGCAAAGATAAACTGACTTTATTTTTAGTCTTTTTTATATTCACTTAATAAATTCTGGAGTTAAGCTCTCAAAGAGGTCAGAGGGACTATCTGGCAATAGCCAGCCAGACCTTTACTGCCAAAGAACCCATTTCATCTTGCTTTCTACTGATTGAGATTTTTCTGATTTTTGCACTGTAGATGAGCATACGTCTCAGTGCTGCCCCAAGCCCAAGGGATTTCTCATTATGTTCAAATGTCCTATGATTTACCTTAATCATTGCAAACAGTTATGCTTATGAAGTTTACTTACAAACAAGCAACTGAGTCACTTTATTTCTTTAGTGTAGTATGTGAAGGCACTGGTTCAACAGGATGGCCCCAAAACTGTGTTTTTCTAATGTTTGGTGAGGGGCTGGCAAGAATTTTAATGATATGGTGAAAAATATATCTGTATAATTAATTTATTATATTGATGTATGGGCTGTGAGTTCACCTTTTAGTGGTCATTTGTTGTTTCATAACAACTATGCATTTTGGTTCACTGTGATGATCTATATTTAGTGACTGCAACATGTTTATACCACTGATTCAAATTCCATCCATGATGAAGTTATACAAATAATGCATATATTGATAACTTTTATTGCAAAAATGTAAATTTAAAACTTGTATAATGTTCTTGTGCTTTTTAAAATAAAATATCTTATATGTGTATATTTAAAAAGAAAAAAAGGGACTTCTCATGTTTGGGGATTTGGGTTTGAAGTATAAAAATTCTATGCCTAGGAAGGCTCTCTAGTTGGAATCTTTGTCAGCCCAGGCAAATGTTTTAAAAAAAGTTTAAGTGTTTAGTTTACATGGGTCTCCAAACTTTTTAACCATATACTTCATAGGTAGTTTTTAAGCATACATACCAAATAAATATACATGTACATATATTTTATATTCTGTCTATGCAGTGCTTTAGTAATACATTATGCAAATTATAAAACATAGCTTTAAAAAGGAGATTTAAAAATCAGTTAAAAATAGAAGTATATATTTAAATATCTTCCAATCCAAACTGCGTCCTTTTGGGTATGCACACCCCAATATGGAGACAGCTGTCTAGAGCAGCACTATCCAGAAGAGTTTGGAAATTATAGAAATGTTCTGTGTGTATTTACAATACAGAATGGCAGTCACTATTCTCATGTGGTTATTGAACATTTCAGATGTGGCCAGTGCAACTGAGGGCCTGAATTTAGTCGTGTGTGGCTGGTGGCTACCATATTGGGCAGAATATGTCTAGTGTGATGGTTCTCAAACTCAGTTGTGCATTAAAGTCACCTAGAGAGTGTTAACAAAATACAAATGCCCAGTTCTCACTCTAGATCTGGAATCATTCTTCTGGGATTGAGCCTTAAAATAAGCAGTGTGGTTTTCTTCCGTTTCTGAGCCATAATTCTTCACTTAAAATGCAGAGGTTGCTTTCTTTATAGCTTGGTGATTTTCAAACTAAGTGCCAAAGATTCTGGGAGAAACGTAGGCCTGAGAGGGGAAAGAATGCCAAAGCTGGATAGTTGTGATTTTTCATTTTGAGTTTCTGTGTAAGCTTTCATTTGAGAAAAGGGTACCTGGAATTAAAATATTAAAAGCAATTGCTTTAGTTTTAAACTTTAAAATATTCTATGAGGGGGCCAGGCATGGTGGCTCACACCTATAATCCCAGCACTTTGGGAGGCAGAGGTGGGTGGATCACGGGGTCAAGAAATCGAGACCATCCTGGGCAACATGGTGAAACCCCATCCCTACTAAAAATACAAAAATTAGCTGGCTGTGGTGATGCACACCTGTCGCCCAGCTACTTGGAAGGCTGAGGCAGGAGAATCTCTTGAACCTGGGAGACAGAAGTTGCAGTGAGCCGAGATCGCGCCATTGCATTCCAGCCTGGCAACAGAGCGAGACTCCATCTCAAAAAAAAAAAAAAAAAAGAATCTATGAGGGGGCAACACTGAAGACAATGAAGGGTTTCTGTTTGTTTTTGTTTCTGTGTTTTGAGACAGTTTCGCTCTGTTGCCAGGCTGGAATGCAATGGCGCGATCTCGGCTCACTGCAACCTCTGTCTCCCAGGTTCAAGTGATCCTCCTGCCTCAGCCTCTTGAGTAGCTGGGACTACAGGCGCGTGACACCACGCCCAGCTAATTTTTGTATTTTTAGTAAAGACGGGGTTTCACCATGTTGGCCAGGATGGTCTCCCTCTCTTGACCCCGTGATCCACCCGTCCCTGCCTCCCAAAGTGCTGGAGTTACAGGCATGAGCCAACATGGCTGGCCAATGAAGGGCTTTTTTGAGGCGGGGAGATAAAAATATAAGACACTTGTAATTGGCATGGAGAGGTCACTAAGGGGTCTTCTTCATGCTTATTATAGCATGGTAACAGGCCACCACTAGGAAAAGCAGATCATACAATCAGGCAGATTGTTCACAGTTTGTATTAAAATTTAAAATTTGTGTACAACAATGGGCACCATTAATAACATTAAAAGATATTCAGAGTTAGGTATTAGCATCACATCAACGGCATAGTTTCTGGATCTCCCCAAAACTCTTCCAGAAAAACATACCAGCCAAGGTAACAAGAAACCCAAAGCTGGTATATTCAACAAAACTAGATTAACAGAGTCTTTTGCACCCAAAAAACCTATTGACAGCAGGACTGTGCAGTGGCAGTGGTAGAAAGTGAAAGGGGATACTAAATATAAGTTACAGAACTGGAAAGTTGCTAACAACCTCCAAATGGAGGGGACTCCACTCAGGAGGAAATAGGGACCATCAGATGTGAGAATAATTACCAGCAAAACTAAGAGAAGTCCTCACGTGCATTAAATTTAGAGTGGTGGTTGAAAAAAGCTGCAATATTAAGGAAACCAGACAGTATGGTGGCCAACTAAATCTACATCCTTATAACCATTAACTACTGCCTTTGGCCGGGGGCAGTGGCTCACATCTGTAGTTTCTGCACTTTGGAAGGCTGAGGTGGGAGGATCGCTTGGAGCTCAGGAGTTTGAGACCAGCCTGGGCAAAGTGGGGAAACCTTGTCTCCAGTTAAAATTTTAAAAACTAGTCTTTTGTGGTGGATTGTGCCCATATTCCCAGCTACTCAGGAGGCTGAAGTGGGAGGATTGCTTGAGTCTGGGAGGTGAAGACTCATTAGCCAAGATCTCACCACTGCACTCCAGCTTGGGCAACAGAGTGAGACCCTGTCTCAAACAAAAAACTGGCTTCGTTAAGGAAAGAGCCTCACCCTGTGGAAAACTGCTACAAACAAACCAAATTAAAAATAATAGGAATACTGAGGGTTATAAAGTTTAGATTGTGTGCATGGGTGCTAAGTACTATATTGGCAAAATGCAGCACTTAAAGATGCAAGTACAAGAGATTAGTATGAGTACTTGACATTAACAACAGGGGTAGGAAGCCTGGAGCTGTGACACAAAGCAAGCTTTCTTGTCCCACCCCTGCCCATTTGATGGACACCTCCTCCTAATGCCCCAGAAAATTAATCTCATTTAAATGAGGAGAACAAAAAAGAAATATAACCTAGCCTCAAAGTTACTAAAATAAGAGAAAAATGAATAAAGTTGCAACCACTGATGAGAATACAGTAGAGAACTGTGGCCTCAAGACAGACAAAACCTGTAACCTGATATTACACAATTAGTTAGAAAAAGATGAGGACATACAATCAAAGCTTTGACAGAAGAACACAACTCAGAAGTGTAACAGATCTCTAAAATGATACGGCAAGAAAATAGGAGGATGGGAAACTCAAGTGAGATTTGGGGAAAAAATAGAAATTAAGACTAAGAAGGAATACAAAAATGAAAAGTTAGCAATGGAAAGCACAGTAAGGAAAGGATGGAAAGACCTGGGCATGGTGCTGGGCACCTGTAGTCCCAGCTACTCGGGAAGCTGAGGTAGGAAGATCCCTTGAGAAGGAAGTCAAGATTGCAGTGAGATGACGTCACTCCACTGCTCTCCAGCCTGGGTGACAGAGTGACACCCTGTCTCAAAAAAAAAAAAAAAAAAGGCAGAGAGTAGGGAAGGAGAAAAAAGGACTTAAGATAAAGTGAAAGATAAACAAAGAAGATTTGATATATATTAACTGGAGTCCCTGAGGAAAGAAAAAGCAATGGAACAGAACACAAATGGAAAACTATAATTAGATAAACCTTTCTTGGAAAAAAAAAAAAAAAACTTGAATACATTTTGAAAGAGAACATTGTAAAAACCTGGAGGAGCCAACACTAAGGCATATTCTAGTAAAGATATTGGATTTTAAAAATAAAATAGACAAAATCATTTGAACATTCAAGAAAAAAATCCAGATCACTTTTAAAGATTGTCATTAGACTTCTTGGCAGCAACATTTTTACGTTAATGAAAGGATTTTCACATCCAGACAAACTGTCCCAAGTATAAAGTCCACACAGCTAGTAAAGAGCATGCAAATATTCAGATAATATTTTTTCCCATGAGCCTTTCCTAAGATATTTACCAGTGAGCAAGCTTCAGACAATCATAAATGATTATAGAAGGCTTGGCAGAAGGTCTGGGAGTGAGTGTTGCACATGTTTAATTGTACAGATCGGGGGATGAGAGACAAAAATCGGATGCTTTGGCCGGGTGTGGTAGCTCATGCCTGTAATCCAGAGCACTTTGGAGGTCAAGGCAGGCAGATCACCTGAGGTCGGGAGTTCAAGACCAGCCTGACCAACATGGTGAAACCCCGTCTTAAAAAAAAAAAAAAAAATTGGATGCTCCAATGATGTAGAATTATTACAGCTAACAAAAAAATAGGAGAAAAAGAGCAAGTGGGTAGAAAGTTAAACAAGCTCACTGATTACATCAGTGGTTTTAGCCAGAAGTAAAAAGGCATCAAGCAGGAACCCGCATCCAGGAAAAAGCCCTTTGCTCCTCCCTCAGAATGAATGGACACCAGAAATCAGAGGTTTATGCTCAAGAAAAGCAGGATTTCATACAGCACTTCTCCCAGATTGTTATGGTGCTGACTGAGGATGAGATAGGGTACCCAGAAACAGGAGATGCTATCGCCCGTCTCAAGGAGGTCCTGGAGTACAGTGCCATTGGAGGCAAGTATGACTGCGGTTTGACAGTGCTAGTAGCATCCCAGGAGCTGATGGAGCTGAGGAAACAGGATGCTGATAGTCTCCAGCGGCCCTGACTGTGGCTGGTGTGTGGAACTGCTGTAAGCTTTCTTCCTGGTGGCAGATGACATCATGGATTCATCCCTTACCCACCAGGGACAGATCTGCCGGCATCAGAAGCTGGGCGTGAGTTTGGATGCCATCAATGATGCTCTGCTTCTGCAAGCATGTATCTACCGCCTGCTGAAGCTCTATTGCCAGGAGCAGCTCTATTACCTGAATCTGACTGAGCTCTTTCTGCAGAGTTCCTATCAGACTGATATTGGGCAGACCCTGGACCTCATCACAAACCCCCAAGGCAATGCAGATCTTGGCAGATTCACTGAAAAGAGGTACAAATCTATTGTCAGGCACAAAACAGGTTTCTACTCCTACCTTCCTATAGCTGCAGCCATGTACATGGCAGGAATTGATGGTGAGAAGGAGCACCCCAATGCCAAGAAGATCTTGCTGGAGATGGAGGAGTTCTTTCAGATTCAGGATGATTACCTTGACCTCTTTGGGAACCCCTGTGTGACGGGCAAAGTTGGCACTGACATCCAGGACAACAAACGCAGCTGGCTAGTGGTTCAGTGTCTGCGACGGACCACTCCAGAACAGTACCAGATCCTGAAGGAGAATTACAGGCAGAAGGAAGCCAAGAAGGTGGCCCAGGTGAAGGGACTATATGAGGAGCTGGATCTGCTGGCCGTGTTCTTGGAGTATGAGGAAGACAGTTACAACCCCATTATGGGTCTCACTGAACAGTACGCAGCGCCTCTGACCCCAGCCATCTTTCTGGGGCTGGTGTGCAAATTTTACATTCATAAAATGTGACCCAGAGACTGCAAGGGTGGGGAGAGGAGTCTCTCAACAAATTATTGTGTAACCCTAAAAAAAATTAAAAATAGGGCCGGGCATGGTGGCTCACTCCTGTAATCCCAACACTTTGGGAGGCTGAGGCGGGTAGATCACGAAGTCAGGAGTTTGAGACCAGTCTGTCCAACATGGAGAAACCCCATCTCTACTAAAATACAAAAATTGGCCAGGCAAGGTGGCACATACCTGCAACCTCAGCTACTCAGCAGGCTGAGACAGGAGAATCGCATGAACCCAGGAGGTAGAGGTTGTGGTGAGCTGAGACTGAGCCATTGTACTCCAGCCTGGGCAACAAGAGCAAAACTTTGTCTCCAAAAAATAAAAAATAAAGGCCTTGGACAGATATATGCTTTTTTCTTTTTCTTTTTCTTCCACTTACAAAACAGCCATGAAACACATATGTATAGATCAGTGAGTAGATTAGTAGATTTGTGGTTGCAGGGGTTAGAGATAGGGAGAGAGGGGTAAAACAAGGTGTCTTGTGATGGCATAATTACCCATGTGACAAAATTGCAGAGTTACATAGACACACAAATGAGTGTGGATATATGGTATTAGCTTCCTAGGGCTACCATAATAAATTATCAAAAGCAAGGCAGCTTAAAATAGTGGAAATTTACCATTCTGGAGACCAGAGTCTGAAATCAAGGTATTAGTAGGATTGGTTCCTTCTAGGGGATAGGAGGTGCAGTCACAGCTCACTGCAGCCCCAACCATACGGGCACAAGCAATCCTCCCACCTCCCAAGTGGCTGGAACTATAGGTGCATGCCACTTTACCCAGCTAATTTATTTTAATTTTTGTAGAGAAAGTGTCTCACTGTGTTGCCCAGGCTGGTCTTGAACTCTTGGGCCAAGCAATGCTCCTGCTTTGACCTCCCAAAGTGCTGGGAAAGGCATGTAAGCCACAGTGCCTGGCCATTTTTTTCTTTTGATATAAAATTTACATTCAATGAAATGTACAAATCTTAAGTGTACATTCACAGTGTTAAGTGTATGGCATGTAAGGCACAGTGACTGGCCAGTTTTTTCTTTTGATATAAAATTTAAATTCAGTGAAATGCAAAATTTTTTTTTTTAAGAAAGAAAGGAAGAAAGAGAAAGAAAAAAAAGAAAAAATGAAGGAGAGGAAGAATGAGGAAGAGGGAGAAGGAGAGAGAACGGGGGTGTTCCTTTATTGCCCGGGCTAGAATGCAGTCTAAAAATGGGTATGCCTGTAATTGTGTTTAGTAATAGAGACATGAAAAAAAAAATGAGGGAAGAAAATAACTAACAAGCAGCCAACCAATATTTCATTTAAACCTGTAAATAGGTGTGATGTGGTACTGATAAGAGTGTATATTTTGTGTATTTAAAGTGGAAAGTTCTATAAATGTTAATTAAGTCTACTTGTTCCCGATCTGAGTTCAAGTCCTAGATATCGATGTTAACTTTCTGTCTCATTGATCTGTCTGATATTGATGTTGAAGTCTCCCACTATTATTGTGTGGGAGTCTAAGTCTCTTTATAAGTCTTACATATCTGGGTATTCCTGTATTGGGTGC
>NW_016107894.1:985564-1001655 GCF_001604975.1 Cebus imitator | reverse complement strand
GCGAAGTTCTTGTGTTGTGTTTTTCAGCTCCATTAATTCACTTATATTCCTCTCTAAATTGTGTATTGTTGTTAACATTTCGTCAAGCCTTTCTTCAAAGTACTTAGTTTCTTTGCATTGGGTTAGAACAAGTTATTTTAATTCCCAGAAGTTTCTTATCATCCACTTTTTAAAGCCTGTTTCTGATAATGGAACACAGTCTTTCTGTATCAGGCCTTGTTCTGTTACTGATGAGGAACTGTGATGCCCTGTAGAGGGAGAGGCGTTCTGATTTTGGGTATTCTGAGCCTTTTTAGGCTGGTTTCTTCCCTTCGTTATAGATTTATCCATCTGTGGTCTTTATAATTACCATTTTTATAGTTGGGTTTCTGAATGGACGTCCAACTTGTTGATTCCCGGCGCTAAAATCTGAGCAACCCACTGCGCCGGCCAAAACAGCGGTGCTAAGATTAATGGTGCTTTTACTCTGCACCAAGAACCGCTGCACCAAGGCAGTGGCAAAACGGCCTCGCCGGCCACAACAGTCACGCTGGAGACCCGTGGGGCTCCTCCGCTGGGAATCACCTGGTGCGTGAGCAGCAAAAATTGATCTGAAAGTGTGGCGTCCTCTCGTTCTCTGCGCTTTCAGTGGGAGCTACAATCCCGAGCTGCTAGTGATCAGCCATCTTGGATCTCTCTCCCATTGAAATGCAAAATCTTAAGTGTACATTCACACTATTTCTAGGAGGGGCCATCTTTGTCCCAACTATCTGAGATGTCACCTTTATCATATATAAAATGTACTTGAGTTGCTCGTTGCGCAGTAGTGCTAGCGGCTTCATGTTTCGGTACCCGCACCCGGCAGCCGCTTTTGGTGCTAAGCTGCTAGGAAGCCCCTCTCGGCGAGCTCGTTGGAGCTTGAACCCATTGTCACCCCTCGGACTTACCGACAAAACAAAACAAAAAAATGGTTGAAGCAGATCGCCCAGGAAAGCTCTTCATTGGTGGGCTTAATACGGAAACAAATGAGAAAGCTCTTGAAGCAGTATTTGGCAAATATGGACGAATAGTGGAAGTACTCTTGATGAAAGACCGTGAAACCAACAAATCAAGAGGATTTGCTTTTGTCACCTTTGAAAGCCCAGCAGACGCTAAGGATGCAGCCAGAGACATGAATGGAAAGTCATTAGATGGAAAAGCCATCAAAGTGGAACAAGCCACCAAACCATCATTTGAAAGTGGTAGACGTGGGCCACCTCCACCTCCAAGAAGTAGAGGTCCTCCAAGAGGTCTTAGAGGTGGAAGAGGAGGAAGTGGAGGAACCAGGGGACCTCCCTCACGGGGAGGACACATGGATGACGGTGGATATTCCATGAATTTTAACATGAGTTCTTCCAGGGGACCACTCCCAGTAAAAAGAGGACCACCACCAAGAAGTGGGGGTCCTCCTCCTAAGAGATCTGCACCTTCAGGACCAGTTCGCAGCAGCAGTGGAATGGGAGGAAGAGCTCTGGTATCACGTGGAAGAGATAGTTACGGAGGTCCCCCTCGAAGAGAACTGCTGCCTTCTCGTAGAGATGTTTATTTGTCCCCAAGAGATGATGGGTTTTCTCGTAAAGACAGCTATTGCAGCAGAGATTACCCAAGTTCTCGTGATCCAAGAGATTATGCACCACCACCACGAGATTATACTTCCCGTGACTATGGTCATTCCAGTTCACATGATGACTATCCACCAAGAGGCTATAGCGATAGAGTTGGATATGGTCGTGATCATGACTATTCAGATCATCCAGGTGGAGGTTCCTACAGAGACTCATGTGAGAGTTATGGTAACTCACGTAGTGCTCCACCTACACGAGGGCCCCCGCCATCTTATGGTGGAAGCAGTCGCTATGATGATGACAGCAGCTCACGTGACGGATATGGTGGAAGTCGAGACAGTTACTCAAGCAGCCGAAGTGATCTCTACTCAAGTGGTCGTGATCGGGTTGGCAGACAAGAAAGAGGGCTTCCCCCTTCTATGGAAAGGGGGTACCCTCCTCCACGTGATTCCTACAGCAGTTCAAGCCGCGGAGCACCAAGAGGTGGTGGCCGTGGAGGATGCCGATCTGATAGAGGGGGAGGCAGAAGCAGATACTAGAAACAAACAAAACTTTGGACCAAAATCCCAGTTCAAAGAAACAAACAAAAAGTGGAAACTATTCTGTCATAACTACCCAAGGACTACTAAAAAGAAAAATTGTGTTACCTTTTTTAAATTCCCTGTTAAGTTCCCCTCCATAATTTTTATGTTCTTGTGAGGAAAAAAGTAAAACATGTTTAATATTAAAAAAATAAATAAATAAATAAATAAATAAATAAATAAAATGTACTTGAGTTTATTCAAAGAGTTTTGACAAATGCGTGCACCTGTGTAACCCAAAACTGTATTAAGATATAGAACATTATCATTACTCTCTATACTCGTTTACCAGTTAATCTCACACCCTGTCTTCTCAGAGGCAACCATTGTTCTAATTTTTATCTGCCATAGATTAGTGTGTCTTGTGCTGGAGTTTTATGTAACTGGAATCATCCCGTATGTTCTCTTTTCCATAGGACTTCTTCATATAAATAGAATCATATAATAAGATGCTTTGGTAAGGTTTATTCAGTATATTGTTTTGGGGATTCATCCATATTGTTTTGTGTATTAGTTCCTTTTTGGTGTTGAGTAATATTCCACCTATGAACATAGTACAGTTTGTAGTCTATTGTCCTTTCTGACCCGAGCTATTTCCTATTTTGGGATGTTATACATGAAACTTTGAACATTCTTGAGTTGAAAATATGTTTTCATTTCTTTTGGGTAAGTATATTAAAGTCAAATTGCTGATTTGTAGGATAGATATATGTTTAGTTTGAAAGAAATTCCCAGATCTTTTTTCAACATCAGTGTACCATTTACATTCCCACCAACAACGTATGAGAGCTCTGGTTGCTCCACATCCTTACAAACACTGGAAGCTGTTCGTCTTTTTAATGTTAGCCACGTAGTGGGTATGTTATATTTTTTGCCCGTTTTTCTATTGTTTTTAATTCTTTTTCCCTTGATTTTTAAGCATTTTAATATATCCAAGATATTAGCTCTTTATGAAATATATTCTAAATATTTTATCTCACTGATTTTGACTTTATAGTTTGAATTCCATAAAAAGTTCTTTCATCTTTCTTGGTGTTACATGGAAAAAGAAGAAAAAAAAAGGAAAAAAAAAGTTCTTTCAATGCTTTTTTAGTTAAATTCTTCAATCTTTTAAAAAATTATATCTGAATATTGAATTATAATTAGAAAGCCTCTTCTCACACCCAGGTTTAAAGGAGCTCATTCATGTTGCCTTCTAGTACTTGTATGATTTCATTTTTTACATTGAGATCTCTGATCTATTTGGAGTTTATTCCTGTCCTGTCTGTGGTTCAATTTTATTATTATTTTTAAATGTCTAATCTGGTTCTTTGGACACTATTTCTAGAAGGGTCCATCTTTGTCCCAGCTATCTGAGATGTCACCTTTATCATATATAAAATGAACTTGAGTTTATTCTCGACTTCCTATTACATTCAACCAGAATTCAAGGTTTAACATTTTTATTTTGCCAGTTGTTTTTATTTTCACAGCAACAAATTTATTGAAAATCTGTGTGAGCAAGAAAAACAGTTTCAATTTACTAAGAAAAGAGGAGGCCAGGCTTGGTGGCTCATACCTGTAATCCCAACATTTTTGGAGGCCAAGGCAGGTGGATCACCTGAGGTCTGGAGTTCAAGGCCAACCTGGCCAAAATGGTGAACCCCTGTCTCTACTAAAAATACAAAAAAATCATCTGGGTGTGGCGGCAGGTGCCAGTAATCCCAGCTACTCGGGAGGCTGAGGCAGGAGAATCACTTGAACCCAGGAAGCAGAGGTTGCAGTGAGCAGAGATCATGCCGTTGCACTCCAGCCTGGGNAAAAAAAAAAAAAAAAAAAAAAAGGAATAAGGATACTATCCTTCTGCAAGGCTAGAACTCGTCTCCAACTGGATGTAGATATTCTCCTATAGATGACTTGCAACGCTGACTTCTTTAGAGCAAGCTTAACATGCGAGCATACAGTGAGATGCTGTGCTAAGAATAAGCAGGGACTCTATTTGAATAATGTGTATCAGACAGACTGACCCAGGGATGCAAAAAGCCCAGTTTCTAGTTCTACACTGCTGTTACCACTCCTGAGGTAAATTTCCTAGGCTTGTTCTCTTTCCCCTCTCTTCTGAGGTTTCCATACGGATTTTCTTTGTTGCTTTAACAATCACTTTCGTTGTGTTTCTGGGTAAGAGTCAAGGAAAATAAAAAAACATCTTGCTGGGCACAGTGCTTCAAGCCTGAAATCCTAGTGCTTTGGGAGGCTAAGGTGAGAAGATCCCGTGAGGCCAGCGGTTCAAGGCCAGACTGGCAACATTGTGCTAGCCCTTGTCCTACAAAATAATAATAATAGAAAGACAAGATGGTATGCTGCTACTATATGCTGCTACTATACTTCTAGCTACTGAGGAAGCTGAGGTGGGAGAATTGCTTGAGCTCAGGAGTTTGAGGTTATAGTGAGCTATACTGACACCATTGTACTCCAGCCTGGGCAACAGAATGATTCCGTATCATTTCTTTGAAAGCATCTTAATATAGAAAGATGCAGAAAAAAGCAAACCGAGAGGTGTTGATAGCACTTGTTTGAAAGTTAACACAATGTGTGACCACACTTGTATTTTTGTACTTACTAGTATTTAACTTTTTACATTAATTATTTAAAAATACTGAGTGTACTTAATATTTACAGTGTGAAGAAGATATGAGGAATACACAGTATAAGAAATTATCCCTCTACATTCTATAAAAATGAATAAGATGTACAAAAACTATAATTCAAAATAGTTCATAGCAACCACCTTATATATTTTTAATCCTCCATAGGCTATTGTATGGTAACTTTGATGTGGGTACTCAATACATTTCTGGAAATTTTTTTCTGTCATCTATGAATATATTTTATTTTATAGAACATACAATGGCCAAATAACACCACTAGAAAAATATTTTAAGATCACCTTTGGCTGGGTGCAGTGGCTCATGTCTGCTGTAATCCTCGCATTTTGGGAGGCCGAGGTGGGCAAATCACCTGAGGTCAGGTGTTCGAGACGAGCCTGACCAACATGGTGGAAACCCGTCTTTACTAAAAATACAAAAAGTAGCCACGTGTGGTGGTGCTCCCCTGTAATCCCAGCTACTCTGGAGACTGAGGCAGGAGAATCGCTTGAACACAGGAGGCAGAGGTTGCAGGGAATCGAGATCGTGCCAGTGCACTCTAGCTTGGGCAATAGAGCAAGACTTCAGGTCAAAAAAAAAAAGATCATCTTTATCATCAGCATAACCAAATATTTTAAAATGATTAAAATCCCTAGCCACTGGCTAGTCGGCTTTGATTAATGTCAAAAATATAAGACCAGTTGTTTCAATACACCTTGCAGTGGAACACTATTATCACTAGGGTGCGCTATTAGCGTTGTCAGCCAGTTAGTGATCTGCCAGAAGGGCCAGAAAATCGGAGAAAGTTGTCCAGTGTTTGGAGTGGAGTAGCTGATTACTGAACATCTCTGAAAGTCACCAAACTTTTTCCAGATTATCACAGGCACAATCATAACATCACCCCACTACTGTCTCATTTTAAAACTATAAGTATATAACAATAATGTATCAATGGGGCCCGGCGCAGTGGCTCACGCTTGTAATTCCAGCACTTTGGGAGGCTGAGGAGAGTGGATCACTTGAGGTCAGGAGTTCGAGACCATCCTGACCCAACTTGGTGAAACCCTGTTTCTACTAAGAATACAAAAAATTAGCTGGAAGTGGTGGCACGCGCCTGTAATCCCAGGTACTCTGGAGGCTGAGGCCAGAGAATCGCTTGAACCCAGGAGGCGGCGGTTGCAGTGAGCCAAGATCAGGCCATTGCACTCCAGCTTGGACAACAAGAGAGAAACTCTGTCTCAAAAAAAAATATGTATAATATATATTTATATATGTAATATATTAATATATATAATATGTGATATTACATATATATGTAATATATGTGTTATATATATATAAATGGATGATCTTGCAGCAAAAATAGCAAATTTCTATAGCTATAATTCACTCTTCTAACAAAACTTGCAAAAAGTTAACTGTTAACATTTAATGGTATAATTTAATTTAAAGGTATAATTATTCTATTTCATAAAAGGCATAAACGGGAAACAGATCAAGAAATAACAATTAGAATTACTTTGTGAATGCAAACTCTTAGTTTCTTTTCTCACTTTACTAGGTCTAGTCAATGTCAATCTTCTCTGATATTACGGTCTATTTTAATCATCATCATCAAACACAAACTGATAATCAATAGGTTAAAAGACAATAAACTCTATCTCCCAAATTGAGAGTTTTTAATCTTGCCCCCTCAATGCCATTTTCTCTTACCTAATTCTTTTTGCTTGAAATTTCTTTAATTAGAAATTTAGTCAGGTGAGGTGGCTCACGCCTGCAATCCCAACACTTTGGGAGGTAGAGGCAGGTGGATCACAAGATCAGGAGTTTGAGACCACCCTGGCCGACATGGTGAAACCCTGTCTCTATTAAAAATGCAAAAAAAAAAAAAAAAAATAGCCCGGTGTGGTGGCAGCACCTGTAGTCTCAGCTATTCAGGAGGCTGAGGCAGGAGAATCAATTGAACCCAGGAGGCAGAGGTTGCAGTGAGCCAAGAGTGCACCATTGCACTCCAGCCCAGGCAACAAGAGTGAAACTCTGTTTCACAAAAAAAAAGAAAAGAAAAGAAAAGAAATCAAGGCCGGGTATGGTGGATCATGCCTGGAATCCCAGCATTTTGGGAGGCTAAGGCACATGGATCACTTGAGGTCAGGAGTTTGAGACCAATCTGGCAAACATGGTGAAAACGCATCTTTACTAAAAATACAAAAATTATCTTAGTGTGCTTGCATGCGACTGTAATCCCAGCTACTCACAGGAGAGCTGCTTGAACCGGGGAGGTGGAGGTTGCAGTGAGCCAAGATCATGCCATTGCACTCCAGCCTGGGCTACAGGGTGAGATTCCATTACAAAAAAAAAAAAAAAAAATCAAGCCTTTTACTTAAAAATAAGCTTTTCACTAAAAAATAAAGAATGAAGTTTCAAAAACACAAACACTTGAGGCAGTGAATACTTTTGATATGACTGTCAACATCAGAATGCAGCTGACACTGGCTTAAAGAAATGAAACTCTCAGAGAACCCCAAGGATTTGGCCTTGGAGTATCCTTATATGCTGTATACCTCTCTTATAGCAGTTATTACAATGTATTGTAATAAGATTTGCATGTTTGCTAATCATTACGTTGTGAAACCCTGAGGGACAGGACTGAATGTATACAAATCTGTTTTCCCAGTACCTATCAGAGTAGATGGCATTAGTAGCATCTATAAAAACTTGTTTATGGGGATTTTGTTTGTGGATTAAGTAACACTTAAATAGAAACTGATGTGATGAAAAATTGAAAAACGAGGCTCTTTGCTGGTTTGTAGAAATGCTTGACCACCAGCTCACTATTGAGTTTCATGTTTCAGAGCACTGTGTATTCAGTTTTTAAAAAGAGATTTATTGAGATGTAATTAACATATCATACAATTTGCCCACTTCTCGTATGCAATTCTGAGATTTGTTTCTAAAGAGAGAGATAGAAAAAGAAAAGGGAAGAGGTCTCTTTTCCTTGAGTTGTACACTGATTCACACTGGGGTGCTGTGCTGATAACAATATGATGTAAATCACCCACCTAGATCCTTTTCTGTTTGGATTATGGGAAGAAGGTTACAAAGTTATACCTAAAGATAGGTAGAAGAGGACATAAATGGAAGGAAAGGAAAAAAAGAAAAAGATTCTTCAATATGTTATTTATTTCATGCTAGGAGAAAAGAAGCTGTGGGGACTTTTTAATGTAAATCTGAACTTTGGACATTATGTCTTTTAATATGCTGTAAGACTGATCCTAGAATCTGTCTCATTCCTTTAGACTTATCCAGGGACACATCCTTAGACTTGAGTTATTCTGCTCTCTTATTTTCCCAAATCTTACTGTGGTGGTTATCTATTGCTGCATGACCAATTATCCTAAAAATTAGTGCGTAAAGCAATATAAACATGTACTACATCACCTAGTGTCTGTGGGTCTCCATTTCAGAAGTGGCTTAGCTGGGTGGTTCTGGCTTGGAGTGTCCCACAAGGTGGTGGTTAAGAAGCCAGCTGGGCCTTTGGTCATCTGAAGGCTTGACTGGGGCTGGAGGATTCATTTCCAAGAATGGCTCACTCACATCGATGGCAAACTGGTGCTGATTGTTGATGTGATACTTTAGTTTCTTGCCAGGGGACCCCTGCATGGGACTGCTAGAATACCTACAAGAAAGGACAACTGGCTTCTTTCTAAATAAGTGATCCAGGAAGGCATAAGGCAGAAGCTGCAATGTGTATTATAACCTGGCCTTGATATTCTCACACCATAATTTCTGGAAAATCCTATTGGTTACACAAGTCAGTCCAATTCAGTATGGAAAGGAATAAATAAGAATGAGAGTAAGCGAGGTAGGGATCACTGAAGGCCATCTGGAAGGCTGGCTACCACATTTATTTATTTATCAGAGACACAGTCTTGATGTGTCTCCCAGGCTGGAGTGCAGTGGTGCAATCAGCTCACTGCAGCCTCAACCTCCTGGGCTCAAGTGATCCTCCCATCTCAGCCTCCTGGGTAGCTGGGACTACAAGGGCCAGCTAATTAAAAACATATTTTTTGTAGAGACAGAGTCTCACTATGTTGCCAGGGCTGGTCTCCAACTCCAGGGCTCAAGGGATCCTCCTGCCTTGGACTCCCAAAGTGCTGGGATTACAGGTGTGAGCCACTATGTTCAGCTTATTTCTTAAAAGAGATATATACATATATATTTGAGTTATACATATACTTGAGATCTATCTATATCTATATCTCAAAAGGGATTCCTCAACTCTGGTACCAGCTCTTGAATAACATATTACATTGACATTTAGCCTGACTGAAAGAGTATCTCTGGGGATAGCTCGATAGTGCTTAAATGGAAAAGACTAGAGAAAAAGGGAGGCTTTTATTACTAAGCCTAATTTCAATGAATCTGAACATTTTTTTCCCTATAAACTTTTTTTTTATTATTTTTATTTATTTATTTATTTTATTTTTTTTTTTGAGACGGAGTTTCGCTCTTGTTACCCAGGCTGGAGTGCAATGGCGCGATCTCGACTCACCGCAACCTCCGCCTCCCGGGTTCAGGCAATTCTCCTGCCCCAGCCTCCTGAGTCGCTGGGATTACAGGCACACGCCACCATGCCCAGCTAATTTTTTGTATTTTTAGTAGAGACGGGGTTTCACCACGTTGACCAGGATGGTCTCGATCTCTTGACCTCGTGATCCACCCGTCTCGGCCTCCCACAGTGCTGGGATTACAGGCTTGAGCCACCGCGCCCGGCCTTATTTTTATTTTTTTTTAAAGACAGGGTATCACTGTTGCCCAGATTGGAGTGCAGTGGTGTGATAATAGCTCACTGCAGCCTTGACCTCCAGGGCTCAAGCAATCTTCCTGCCTCAGCCTCCCAAGTAGCTGGGACTACAGGGATATACTACTATGCCTGGCTAATTAAAAATTTTTTGTGGCTAGGTGCTGTGGCTCACACCTGTAATCCCAGCACTTTGGGAGGCTGAGGCTGGTGTATCATTTGAGGTTAGGAGCTCCAAACCAGCCTAGGCAACATGTGAAACCCCGTCTCTACTAAAAATACAAAAATTAGCTGGGCGTGGTGGCGGGCACCTGTAATTCTAGCTACTTGAGAGGCTGAGGCAGGAGAATCACTTGAACCCAGGAGGCAGAGGTTGCAGTGAGCCAAGATCGCACCATTGCACTCTGCCCTGGGCGACAAGAGCAAAACTCTGTGTCAAAAAAAAAATTTTTTTTTTTTTTTTGAGTAGAGACAAGGTCTCGTTAATGTTGCCAAGGCTGGTCTTGAACTCCTGGGCTCAACTGATCCTCCTGCCTCAGCCTCCCGAATAGCTAAGACTACAGAGGCATGCCACCATGACCGGCTAATTAAAAAAAAAAAAAATTAAATCCATGTTTCCATGATAATTTTTTTTTTTTTTTTTTTGGTAGAGAAGGAATCTCCTTATGTTTCCTTATGTTGCCCAGTCTGATCTTGAACTCCTGGATTCAAGGGATCCTCCCACCTCAGCCTCTCAAAGTGCTGGGATTATAGGTATTAGCCACTGTGCCTGGTCCCTATAAACTTCTTTAATTTTAAAGAAAAATATTTACAGGAACCCTAATATTTTCTTATTCAAATTATGTGATTGTCCAATACTCTGAAATGAGTGAAATATTCTATTAGACATAGTAATGAAAAAAGAAACTTGTGGTTTTAATCAGTAGAAATAAAAAACGATTTGGCAACATCTTTGTTTGCATAGGACAAGATGACCTGCATCATCACTTGCGTTTAGTGTATATTTTGTCCTGCTTTTAATCCAAGGGTCTGGACATGACAGACAATAGAGACACCTGCTGTTTTAAAAAGAATGTCAAGGGGCTGTGGCACTTCCTGAACAAGAAGAAACAGATTCTACAGCAACAGTTCCAAGATTGAATATAGGATTAATCATTTACATTTCTATATTCTTAATCAGCTTTAATGACAATGCCACTTGAGTGAAGAAAAGGATTTAAAGTAAAATGAAGTTCATAATTCATTGTATTCTTTCCATCCATGGCAGACCCCTGGGGGTCATTGTGATTCTTAAGTAGAAAGGACATTAGATGTGGGGCATATGAGAGATCTGAATTTTCGTTTTGTCACTAATTAGTTTTATAACCTTAGGAAAACTGTTTAGCTGTTTTAATGGATTTACTCTACTGTACATTGGTGGGCAAAGATGTCGGAGAGGCGCTTAATCTTAAGGTTTTCGTTCACCAAAGGGGCTGACACAATCAACACTAAATAGAAACACATTTTGCACAGCGTCCTTGCTCCGCCGTCCTCGCTTTTCTTTGGAAGTCTTTATGACCTCAGTATACTCTTGCTAAGCATCTCATACTGGTCTTCACCGGGGCTACTCATTGAATCTTTAGCTAGCGGTGTTTCACAAAGGGAATGAAATCTTGTTCTTGGGTTGTGAAATCGTAAGGACACTACGGTCTCCAGGCTGACAATCGTTTATGGAAGTGCCCATTTCCTTTCCTCGTCACACCTAAGGCCCTTCCCGGGTCCCACAAAGATGATTAGCTTCATGTTAGGCGGTTCTGGGGACTGCGCCAATTTGCAGGATCCTGGCAGCGCTGGTGCTGGGGAAAAGGATGGATCCTTAAGGCTTGCAGGGCCTCACGATTTGGGCCCTTCATCGCGACTTCCTCAGTGTGTAATTTCGTATCGTGACAAAGCATTTTCGATTTTATTCCGAAAAGCCCAACCCTGGGGTCACAACCATGCCTCTATAACCAATTTAACTGTTGAGCTAAGAGAACACCTATATGCGCCGACTACTTGTCTCGGAAGCCCTACTTCTCTCCTCGGGACAGGCGGGGAGTTGAGACTGTAGCTGGAACTACGAATCCCAGAATTCCTTTGCGCATGCGCGCTGCCATTGTGATGCTCCTTTCCCGGTAACTCGCCCTCTCAGGCAAACCTGAAGATAGCGGCAATACTCCGGTGGGGGGCGGAGATGGTTTCTGCCCCACTCTCCGCCCCCTTCGTGATAGGCAATGGGACTAGCCAACCGACGCTGCGAGTTCGGAAAGCACTCTCCAATCAGCACCTGCAGCGGAGAGGTGGGCGTGCACGCTGGCAGGGCAGGTGGGCTAGGCTGTGTCGGGTTACGAGGGGGGAGAATAACGTCGGGTCGGGTCAGCGGGCTCTGCAGTAGTCGCCGCAGCGGCGATGGGAGCGGTGGGGACGAGGCGGCGGCGGCGGCGGCAGGAGGGGGAGCAGGTGCTGGCACAAGAGCAGAGGCTGGGGGGAGCCGGCAGCAGCAGTAGCAGCAGCCGTCGCCGCCGCCAGTAAACGCGGACCGTACCCTAAGGGACTACCCAGCCGGCCGGCCCTGGAAACCGCGCTCGGGTCCCGCCGCAGTCGGCGGCGGGGGATGGGCAGGCAGTGGCGGTCCCGTCCGCCGAGGGTTAATCCCCTCCAGTACCGGTCCTAAGCTGGACCAGAGCCCTCCGCCAGAACCCCCGCGTCCGCCACGGCCCAGGTAGGACACACCCCCCGAGCCCCCAGGGCGCCGCCCTCACCTAGTCCAGACCCCCTCCTCTGGCCGCACCCCTCGCCCAGTGACCGAGTCTGCTGAGGAGGGGAAGGGTACCGGCGACTCTCAGGTCGCTGCAAGTTACGGGCTCGTGCCAGACCCCGTCACTCTCCACCCCGAAGATCGTTCTGGTTCTGTCCCATTTCCCCGGAGGCTGTCGCCCTGCTTTGCCCGGGGCTTTGGGTGTCTTCACTGAACTTGGAGGGTCACGGAGCTTCGTTCTGCGTCTGTCTCTGTGGGTGACCCACATATCACTTGTACTCATGCCACTTCTGGTACGAGCACCGAACACGGATTCCTAGGAAATCTGAGCGCTTGTTTCCCACCCCGCCTCCCCAACTATAATGGAAAGGAACATGGAACTGTAGAATCTGTTTGCTGTGTTGTAACGACAGTGAAGGCCGCGACTTTCTTGTACTTAGGGTGCTGAAGTAATGACCTGAGGGATTTGCTTGTCATTTGCTTTGACAGAGATGATGTTGACACCCTGGGATGCTGTGGGAGGGACAAAAGACCCGCGTATATGT
Organism: Cebus imitator; assembly: GCF_001604975.1. Classification (NCBI taxonomy): domain Eukaryota; kingdom Metazoa; phylum Chordata; class Mammalia; order Primates; family Cebidae; genus Cebus; species Cebus imitator. The sequence continues at coordinate 988,745 of NW_016107894.1, read as the reverse complement.
TCTGTCAAGCCAGAAAAGTAAATAATCCATTGGAATGCTTTATCCTACAGCGAAGTTAATTTTGTTTCCGTCGGGGCTACGGTAGAGGTAAAAATGACATTGAGTTGTACTTTGCTTTGAATTAAAGTTGATGGGTAGCAGCAATCCTGGTATCAACTCTTCTCTCCCATCGCTTTAGAAACTGTTCTTTGTGTGAACATTAAAGAGGACAGTTTTATTATACCCTTTTATTAATATGAAGATGTTTTGTTACTCAGTAGAAATTGAGTTTCTGTGTGTGTAGGAGGGTCATGAATGGGCACATGCAGACACACATACACACACACACAGGGAGGATCCACTGAGTGTGTTTTGTTACAATGTTTGGTTCTGAGCCATTGATAACAGTTGCATTGGTATCTAAATCCTGATTTGCCACAATATACCACAAAGATATGTTGCCTGTATTTTTGGCTAAATGGAATAGAATAACGTTCATTTGGGGGTAGAAGGGGGAAATGATTTTAACTTATCGAGGGAATTGAATGCTAAGTATTGCTGCTTTCTTTCCTTTTTTTTTTTTTTTTATAAAGAAGCAGTAATGATGACAAATACAGCTTAATATGACTAATCTTGAGGCATTTATCTGAAGTCAAAAACTGTTTCAAATAATGTGTGTGGTATATTGTGATCTATGCAAATTGAAGACATATTGAAGGAAATCTTTGATTTAGAAGCTTATGTTTTCCAGTATGATAACATTTTATCATGACACCGAAAGGGACATTTGAAACATGATTATAAAGGAAAGTTTCTCTAACATTTTTCTTTTATTATAGAATGTTAGGAAATGTTTTTTCCCTCTTCCAGTTTTAGATATACAAGAAATTAAAGTCCATAACTTCATTAATTTAATATATAATACCAAGTTGATGCAAATTTGTACATTGGTAGGGTGCTGACTGAGAATGATATATCTTGCTCATTATCTTGTACTATGGTTAATACATAATTTAGTAAATTATTGCATTATATATGACTTCAGATTTTTGGGTCTTCTTTTGACTTTACTGATTATTTTAATACTTCAGGAAATCTTCACGAAGTTAGACCTCATTTGCTTTAGCAAATTGAACTCAATTATGTGGGGCTTCAAATATCTTTAAAGGTAATACTAGAAGGGAAGTTTGTATAAGTTAGACAATTTTGAGGGCCTTTTACATCTAAAAAGTGCACTAAAATTATGGCAGCGATAAGTTACTGGTTTTTTAAAGTAAATGAATATTACAAATCGGAGTTAGCTGTGATCATGGAATTTAAATTTCACTTTGGTGGGGGGCAGCCAGTTTTTTATATGCTTTATAACTTTAAAAAGTAACATATATCCAGATGACTGCTTGATTACAACTGGTAAGAGACTCTGAGCCAGAACCACCTACCTAAGACATTTTCAGGTTCTAATCCTCAGAAACTGTGTGAGATAAGAAATGTTTGTTGCTTTTAAAAAAAAAAAAAAAAGCTTATGCCTGTAATCTCAGCACTTTGGGAGGCCAAGGCAGGAGGGTCACTTGAGCCCAGGAGTTTGAGACCAGTCTAGGCAACGTAGGGAGATTCTGTCTCTACAAACAAACAAACAAACAAACAAACAAAAAAAACAAAATTTGGCTGGGCATGGTGGCTCACACATACAGTTCCAGCTGCTAGGGAGGCTGAGGGGGAGAATCAGAGGCTGAGGCTGCTGTGAGCTGTAATCACTCCACTGCACTCCAGCCTGGGTGATAGAGCAAGACCCCATCTTAAAAAAAAAGTGTGTGTGTATATATATATATATATAGATAGATAGATAGATAGATAGATCTCTGACAAAGGAAAGTGTTTATGATCATTATTGAACTAGTGGAGACTGTGTTGATCAGCAAAATAAAAGTCTGAGAATTATGGAAAATATAGCTTACTTCTTTCCCCACTTAAAAAAAAGCTCTTATAGGAAATATTCTTTTATAAATATATAGCAAACAGTCTTTTCAATTTGAGGTTATTTTACTCAAAATTACTGTAGTCATGTATTCATTTTTTTTGTTCTTATTGAGTTTTTTGAGAGGCACTGAAAATATAGCTGGAGCTATTTGTTTATTTGATTAGTAATATTGCAACATACCTTCAACATTGGATTTTTTAAATTAAATACATTTTATTCAGTTTTATTTCCTAGTTTTTTTTTTTTTTTTCCTGTCATCCAGCACATTGAAAACAATGTGTGGTAGTGGAATTTTTTTTTTCCCCAGGCTTCAGTGGATAGAACCTTTTATGCCGAAAATACTGAATGCTTTCAAGTTAAATATTGTACTTCTATATTTGGTGAAAGAGCCTTTAAGTTCATATGAAAAAATTCAATGTTTGGAACTAAGTTTTGAGCCTAAGGACAACACACGTTACTACTCAAAACAGTTTCTGCCTCTTTAAAATCTGGCGATCCTTGATTATAGGTTTACAATACAGATTGAAATTGTATTATTACATAATATGAATGTCAGTTTTGCTAGAAAATTTCATCTTTTTAGTAGGTGATTTTTAAGTAGACTTCTTAGTATAATTTCATTAATGTCATATGACTTTATTCTTGATACTTAAGTGAACATATAGTACTTACAAACTTTTGTGAACATTTTGGATTTTTTTTCTTTTTTTTAAATTTTGTATATATAATCCTTGGTGTTTTAGAATGTTTATAGCTGTTTTTTATTATATTATTGGAATTTGCTTTCACTTCAATTAGAGTAAAGCTTCCCAATGTAAAAAACTAAATGTCCTTTGAAAAGAACCTGGGATGTACTAGTGTCTCCTAAAGAGTGGAAGTTAGGGCTGGGTGTGGTGGCTCACGCCTGTAATCCCAGCACTTTGGGAGGCCAAGGCAGGTGGATCACAAGGTCAGGAGTTGGAGACCAGCCTGGCCAGTATGGTGAAACCCCTTCTCTACTAAAAACACAACAGTTGGCCAGCTGTGGTGGTGTGTGCCTGTAGTCCCAGGTACTCTGGAGGCTGAGGCAGGAGAATCGCTTGAACTTGGGAGGTGGAGGTTGCCGTGAACCGAGATTGCACCACTGCATTCCAGCCTGGGTGACAGAGCAAGACTCCATCTCAAAAAAAAAAAAAAGAGTAGAAGTTAATAAATAGCTTCTTGGCTTCCTTTGGTAAGCTATGG
>NW_016107894.1:972797-984559 GCF_001604975.1 Cebus imitator | reverse complement strand
AGACAGGGTCTTGCTATGTTGCCCACGCTGGAGTGCCATGATCATAGGTCACTGCAGCCTTGACCTCTGGGCTCAGGCAGTCCTCCTACCTTAGCCTCTTGGGTAGCTGGGACTATAGACATGTGCCACCACACCTGGCTAATTTTTAAAATGTTTGTATAGGTGAGGGTCCCACTGTGTTGCCCAGGCTGGTCTTGAACTCCTGAGTTCAAGCGATCCTCCCACCTTAGCTTCCCAAAGTGCTGGAATTACAGGCATGAGCCACAATGCCTAGCCCTCTGCATTTTATTTCCACTGCTACCACCTTACCTCAGTCTCTCTGAAACTTTGAACTACTATAATCGTCCCCATCTGAGAGGCATATATTCCAAGATCCCCATTGGGTGCCTAAAACCTCTGATAGTACTTACTGCTATAGATAACTATGTTTTTTCTATACATACATAGCTATGATAAGGTTTGTAAATTAAGCATAGTAAGGGAGTAACAACAGTAGCTAATAATAAAATAGAACAGTTATAATATGCTAGCATCACTACTCTTGTGTTTTAGGGCCATTATTAAGTAAAATAAGAGTTAGTTACTTGAACATAAGCACTTTCATACTGAGACAGTGATCTAACAACCCAGATGGCTACTAAGTGACAAACAGTAGGGCAGCATAGACAGTGCAGATACATGCTGGACAAAGGGATGGTTCACATCCTAGGTGCAACAGAGCTGAACAACTTGAGATTTCATCACCATACTCAAAACAGTGTACAATTTAAAACTTATGAATTGTTTATTTCTGGAATTCTCCATTTAAAAATTTTGGACTGTGGTTGACCATGGGTAACTGAAACTGCAGAAAGTGAAACCATGGATAAGGGGGATTACTGTATTACAGTGGCTTCATTCATTAAACACTTGTCAAGCGTGTACCATGTTACTGTGCTACGGGTTAGAGATTTAATAGTGAACAAGACAAATAATCTACTTACTTTTAGAGCTTACAAATAGTGGAAGCAGGCATTTGCAGAAGGAATTACAAGTGTTCCAAGTATTGTGAAGGGAAGATGTAGACATGAGCATTTAACAGACCTAACAGTCAAGAGGTAGGTTCAGGGAAGAAGTTTCTGTTTCATCAACCACAGTTCATTCTACATACTTCACCAGATTCAGAGGCTAGTGGATATATTATCCCTGTAATTAGTTAAATAATTAAATAAATAATGAAAAAAAAGTTTTTAAATTTAAAAGGCTATTTGAAATTAAATATCCACACAACCCCTGAAACAGCTTTAGACAAGTTCTTTCAGAACACAAGAACACTTGGAAGAGTTTTGTCCTTAAGAGTCCCCTGTCCCTCCAATATGGGTTTCTACTTTGCATTGTACCAAGCCTCAATTGCTGGAATACTGACAGAGTTCTTATGTTATGTTTTACACTCTTTGTTTGAACCATGAGAAGTTAGGACTGTATTACCAGAAGCCAGAGTACAAGCCATGGTTGTTAAGAAGGAGGTGTTCCAAGTAGATGGTTAGAGTATCTCTGTAGCTAGGGTCCAGTAGGTTATAGGTGATTAATTCAATGTACAGATGATTAGGATATAATATGTTAGGATATAATTCATTAATATACAAGTAATTAGAATTTCTTTATAAGTTTTAAAAATACATTTATAAATCAGGAAAAAATATACATATGATATGCTGGCAGTCAGTTTTTGGTTTAGAAAATAAGATTAGTATAACCATTACCTCTTAAATTAACATATTCTCACTAAACAAATAAATATAATCAACCCCTAATAGTTTTTAAAAAAGAATATAAACTGGTTTTTTGTTTTGTTTTGTTTTGTTTTGTCTTGTTTTTGAGATGGAGTCTCACTCAGCTGCCTAGGCCTGCAGTGCAGTGGCACGATCTCAGCTCACTGTGTTTCTCCCGTCTCAGCCTCCCGAGGATCTGGGATTACAGACATCCACCATCATGCCCAGCTAAATTTTTGTATTTTTATAGAGATGGGGTTTCATCATGTTGGCCAGACTGGTCTTGAACTCCTGACCTCAAGTGATTCACCCGCCTCGGCCTCCCAAAGTGCAGGGATTATAGGCATGAGCCACTGTGCCTGGCCAGTTTTAATATTTTTAAAAAAGGAAGTTAAGGTCGGGCATGGTGACTGACACCTATAATTCCAGCACTTTGGAAGGCCGAGGTGGGCAGATAATGAGGTCAGGAATTCGAGACCAGCTTGGTGAATATAGTGAAACTCTGTCTCTACTAAAAAATTCAAAACTTAGCCAGGCGTGGTGGTGCATGCCTGTAATCTCAGCTACTGGGGAGGCTGAGACAGGAGAATCGCTGGAAACCAAGGACAGAGGTTGCAGTGTGCCAAGATTGTGCCACAGAGGGAGACTCCATCTCAAAAAAAAAAAAAAAAAAAAAGGAAGTTAATATACTTAAAATGTTATTGCAATGAAGATACTTTCTGAAAAGGTTCTGTTTTGATTTTTCTTTGTCTTAGTGGGAAGATCATAAATATAATGCTTTGCTTGGTTGATTTGGTTATAGTAGATTTTACCCCAGGAATGATTTTGTTTACCCAAGGAATGTTTAGTGTTTTCCTTAACAATCTGACCATGTAAGTTACACTGTACTTCCTATAAGGGAAGAATTTGTTCATGTGTTGTTAGTACGTAGCCAGGGAGAGGAAAACTAGGTTGTTTACACTTTTATTCTGTTGTCAGTAATTGTAACCATACTGACCTGTAAAGCTTCTCTTAACTTTTGATAGGTATTTTACTTAGATTTATTGAGCTCAGAGAGATTTCACGTTGCCAGAAGTATAATTTACCTTCCCTGAAAGTTTATAAGGAACAGTTGAAGTGTGAGTGCTGAATAAACTTACTTTCTCTTCTTTTGCCATCAGCAAGTTGGGTTATTTACAAATCTTCATTTTTTTCTTTTTTTTTTACTACTCTTCAGAGGAGCTCTTGCTAAAATCTATGGGATAAAAACAAGACCAAAATCCCATTGGGTTCATTCTATCCTTGCACCTTATTTCTGTTGCTTATTAGTATATTAAATGCCTTGAAAAATTTAGCTGGTGTGTACTCTTTTTAAACTCATGTAGAAACAAAAACACATGATCTTGTTTTGTTTTTAAAATGCAACAATTTAGATACTTTTTTTTTTGAGATGGAGTTTTGCTCTTGTCACTCAGGCTAGAGTGCAATGGCTTAGTCTTGACTGACTACAACCTCCAAGTCCTGGGTTAAAGCAATTCTCCTGCTTCAGCCTCTTGAGTAGCTGGAACTATAGGTGTATGTGCTACCATGCCTGGCTAATTTTTTGCATTTTTAGTAGAGATGGAGTTTCATCATGTTGGCAAGGATGGTCTCGAACTCCTGACCTCAGGTGATCCACCCACCTTGGCCTCCCCAAGTTCTGGGGTTACAGGTGTGAGCCACTGGGCCTGGCCAAAGAGTAGAATCTTATATAAACTATATGACATTTATAGAACTGTGGTGCTATTTGGTGAGTTATCTAGTTTCCCTCCCAAATGTAGGAGAAATTTGTTACTTTCGCCTGAGAGGTAATAGTGATAGTAATAGTCTTATAAATGGATCCTTTTTTTCCTATATCATCCTCCTGCTCCCGAAGGGCTGCCTTCAGGCCCACTCTGCGCCGCCAGGCCGACTCAAACAGAATGAAGTCCATCCTCTTCCTAGGAGTTTGAACTCAGTTTACCTTTCAGGCCTATGTATTCTTTCTCCTTATAAGGTTTTTGCAGTTTGAACTCAGTTTACCTTTCAGGCCTATGTATTCTTTGTCTTTATAAGCACCCTTTCTCCTTATAAGCACCCTTTTCACATAGACCAAGCTTGTCCAACCTGCAGCCATGGGCCGCATGCGGCCCAGGACGGTTTTGAATGTGGCCCAAAACAAATTTGTAAACTTTTAAAAGACATCATGAGATTTTGTGGGGTGTGTGTGTGTGTGTGTGTGTTTACTCATCAGCTATCATTAGTTTTAGCATATTTTGTGTGTGGTCCAAGACAATTCTTCTAATGTGACCCAGAGAAGCCAAAAGATTGGACACCTCTGATGTAGACAAATCTTATTTATTTTCCCATGTACTTGTACGTTATGCTTATTTCCTCTTCCGTGCCTTTGCTTACCTCCTTAGTTAACTTTGGCCTTGAAACAAAGCACCCCAAAATTTAGAGGCCAAAACAGTAATTATTTATTAGTTAATTGTTCTGTGATTTGGCACTTTAGGCTCAGCTGAATAGTACTTTTTTTGGGGGTCTTGTTTGTTCTCATTTATATGAGGCAAATGACTAGCTTGAGTTTCTTCTCATGAGTTAGGTCTCTAAAAGTAGCAAAATGGGGTGAGTCCAGTGTATAAGTGCTTTTCCAGATTCTGGGTCATGTTTTCTAATGTCCCATTGGCCAAAACAAGTCTCATGGCCAACCCCAGTTTCAGAGAAGGAGAAAGGAACCAAAGGAACAATCTACCTCTTTTGTTAGAGACAAGGTCTTGCTATATTGCCCAGGCTGAATTTAAACTACTGGGCTCAAGCAATCTTCCTGCCTCAGCCTTTCTAGTGTCTGGGATTATAGGCATGTGCCTCGGTGCCCATCACAATCCTACCTCTCGATGGGGTATGTATCAAGGGTGCATTGCAAAGGGAGGCATGTGCAGGAATGGGAGAAATGTGTGGCTATTTTATAATTGGCCAGACCTCATCTACAAATTGAATCCACCTCTTGTAAGAAACTTTGTATGACAATCCTAGCTAGTGCTAACCTTCCCTGTTCGGATTTTTTTGTATGCATTTAGGCCTTACAAATTGATGTAAGTTAACTTCTTATATTTTTTACCTTTTTTTTTTTTTGAGGCGGAGTTTCACTCTTGTCACCTAGACTGGAGTGCAATTCTCAATCTTGGCTCACTGCAACCTCAACCTCCTGGATTCAAGAGATTCTCCTATCTCAACCACCTGAGTAGCTGGGATTACAGGTGCCCGCCACCATTCCTGGCTAATTTTTGTATTTTTAGTAGAGACAGGGTTTCACCATATTGGTCAGGCCGGTCTTGAACTCCTGAAATCAGGTGTTCCTTTTGGTAGGCCCGCCTCGGCCTCCCAAAGTGCTGGAATTACAGGCGTGAGCCACCACGCCTGGCTGAGTAGATGACCTTGACCTCAAGAAATTTGTACTCTCTTAGGAAGACATAAATTGTGTGTGTACTTCTAAGGTTGTTTCTTTACTCCCAACCTATATTTCTGCTTCATGCTCAACTCACAGATTAACTGACTTTTTTTTTTTTTAATTGCATAGGTAGGATACTCTTCTGCTGTCTCACGGTGCTAGATTATTGTTGCCTAATCTATGTCTAGCTTTCTCTCTTTCTGGTTTATATAACTATTTTCTGTTACTGTTCTTTTTATAAGATGCATTAATCATGGAGTATATAAAACATATATGTATAGTTTAAGGAATAATTATAAATCCCGTGTTCAAGAAATAAAACATTGCCAGCATCTCAGAATCTTGTTTCTGATCTCACCTGCCTTTTTGTTTTTTGTTTGAGATGGGATCTCCCTGTGTTGGTTAGGCTGATCTCAAACTTCTGGGCTCAAGTGATCCTCAGCCTCCCTAATAGTAGCTGTGATTACTACAGGTGTAAGCTGCCAGGCTTTCACCTGCCGTCTTTACCTCAGGGATATCCATTCTTATGAGACTTGTGATTATAATGTTTTTCTTTATAGGCTTGCTATCTATATTTGCATCTCCATTTAACATAGTTTAGTTTTGTTTATTTTTGGACTTTATGTAAAAGGGCTCATATTGTGTATGTTATTTTGCCTTGCTTAATTTTTTTCAGTGTTGTTTGAGGGATTCATTGATGTAGTTCAGTGTAGCAATATTTTCTTTTTAGTGTAGTTTTTGTGGTAAGTGGAATAATGGCCCCACAAAATGTTCATGTCCAAATCCCCAACACACGAATATGTTAACTTATGTGGCAGAAAGATACTTTGCAGATAAGATTAAGGCTCTTGAGAGAGGAAGATTGTTCTTGATTATCTGGGTGGGTCCAATATAATCACAAGGGGGTGCTTATAAGAGGGAGGCATATACTTCGTCAGAGAGAGATGTGACAGTGGAAGCAAGGTCAGAGAGAGATCTGAAGATGCTATACTACTGACTTTGAAGGTGGGAGATGAGACCGTAAACCAAATAATTCAGGCAAGCCAGTCCTGGTGGTGCACTTAATTCCCAGCTATTTGCAAGGCGAGGCAGGAGGATCACTTCGGTGCAGGACTTAGAGACTGTAGTGTATAACAGTTGAGGCTGTGATTAGCTAGCTGCTGCACTCTAGCCTGGAGAACATAGTGAGACTCTGACTCTAAAAAAACAAAACAAAAAAAATAATTCAGGTGGCTTCTAGAAGCTAGAAAAGGCAATAAAATAAATTCTTTCTAGAACTTTAGCCCAGTAGAAGCTCAGACTTCTGACCTCTTGAACTCTTTGATTATAAATTTGTGTTGTTTTTGTCACTAAATTTGTCATATTTGTTTGGCAGCAGTAGGAAGCTGCTGTATGAATATATATACTGGATGAATATACTGTAATTTATCCATTCTTCTCTTGCTGGACATTTGTGTTGTTTACAGTTTTTAGCATTTATGGACAATGTGACTGTGAACATTCTTGCACCTGTTTGCTGGTGTGCATGGGGAAAAAAGTATTTCTAGGATATGTACCTAGTAAAGGAGTTGCTGAGTCACAGGGTATGCATATCTTCAGCTTTCTTTTATAATACAGTACAATACTGTTTTCAAAGTACATTCCCTTAGCATGCACACTGGATGATTAGCAAACAACAACAACAAAGTATATTCCTACTAGAGTTGTACAAAAGTCCTTACTTTTTAATTTAAGTATTTTCTTCTTTGATATTAACTATCATAATGCTTCCTTTATATGGGTGAGTACTCAAAATTTGCTGCAAGTTAAACACATTTGAGAACTAATTTATACTTTTTTTTTTTTTTGAGACAGGGTCTTGTTCTGTCACCCAGGCTGGAATGCAGTGGCACAATCATGGCTCACTGCAGCTTTGAACTCCTAGGCTCCAGTTATCCTCTTGCTTAAGCCTTCTGAATAGCTAGGATTATAGACACATGCCACCACACCTGATTTAATTTTTTAAATTTTGTACAGATGGCATCTTGCTATGTCGCCTAGGCTGTTCTTGAACTCGTGGCCTCAGGCAGTTTTCCCATTTCAGTGTCCCAAATTGCTGGGATTGCAGGTCTGAGCCACCTCACCTGGCCTAATCTGTGCTTTTGCCAGTCCAGAAATAGTAGGTGGCATTGGTTTATTTTTATTCCCTTTTTGATCAACTAATTCTATTAACTTTATTTTAAAAGCTTTGTTTTTTTTTTTTGAGACAGGGTCTCACTTTGTCATTTAGGCTGGAGTGCAGTGGCATGATCTCGGCTCACCACTTCTGCCTCCTGGGCTCAAGCAATCTTTTCACCTCAGCCTCCTGAGTGCCTGGGACCACAGGCATATGCCACCATGTTAGGCTAATTTTTTTTTTTGTTTTTTTTTGTTTGACAGGGTCTTGCTTTTTTTTTTTGTATAGTTGGGATTTTGCCATATTGGCCAGGCTAGTCTTGTACTCCCATGCTCAAGTCATCCACCTGCCTTGGCTTCTGAAAGTGCTGAAATTACAGTTGTAAACCACCACGCCCAGCCAAAAATTTTTTTAATTGAGGTAATATGATTTACCATTTTTATCATTTTATGTGTACAGTTTAGTAACAATAAATACATTTATATTCTTTTTTTCCCCTTTCCCTCTCTGCCTCCCCTTTTCAGCCTTTGGTAACCACCACTCTATCTTCATGAGATTCACTCGTTTAGCTCTGGCATGTGAGTGAAAACATAACATTTGTCTTTCTGTACTTGGCTTATTTCATTTAATGTAATGGCCTCTGGTTCCATCCATGTTGCTGCAAATAACAGCATTTAGTTCTTTTTTTTAAAGCTGAATAATATTCCACAGTGGAATCTATACCATATTTTCTTTTTCCATTCATCTGTTGATAGGCATTTAGGTTGATTCCATTTTGACTATTGTTAGTAGTGCTACAATAAACGTGGGAGTGCAGGTATCTCTTTGATATATTGATTTTCTTTCTTTTGGACATATACATAGTAGTAGAATTGCTGGATCATAATCAAAGTTCTATTTTTAGTTTTTTTTTAAGGAGCTTCCATGCTGCCTCCATAGTGGCTGCACTAATTTCCATTCCTACTAGCAGTGGATAAGGGTTCCCCTTTCCCCACATCCTTGCCAGCATTTGTTACTGCGTTTGTCATGTAAGCCATTTTAACTGGGGTGAGATGATATCATATTGTGCTTTTGATTTGCATTTCTCTGATGATTAGTAATATTAAGAATTTTTCCATATACCTGTTGGCCATTTGCATTTTTTTTTCTTTTAATGAGACAGGGTCTTAATTGTGTTGTCCACGCTGGTTTCAAACTCCTGAGCTCAAGTGATTCTCCTGCTTTGGCCTCCCAAAGTGCTGACATTATAGGCATGAGCCACCACTTTTGGCCCATATGTCTTTTTTTTGAGAAATGTCCGTTCAGATCTTTTGCCCATTTAAAAATCAGATTATTTAATTTTTTCGCTATTGAGTTGTTTGCACCCTTTATATATTCTGGTTAACTGCTTATCGGGATATTTTGCCAGTATTTTCTCCCATTCTTTGGGTTGTCTACTTTGTTGATTGTTTCCTTTGCTGTGCAGAAGCTTTTTAGTTCGATGTAATCCCAATTATCTATTTTTGCCTTGGTTGCCTGTGCTTTTGAGGTTTACACAAGGAGTCGTAGCCCAGACCTGTGTACTGGAGTGTTTCCCCAATGTTTTCTTCTAGTAGTTTCATGTTTCAGGTCTTAGATTCAAGTCTTTAATCCATTTTGATTTGATTTTTGTGTATGGTCAAAGATAGGGGTTTTTCTATTACTTATTACTTTAAAAGCAAAAATATAACAATGCAAATGCTGTAATTTTCTCTTGCTGGCAATATTTTTATATGAATTTAGTAAGTAGTATTTGTATAATAGGTTTCAATTCTGGGCCTCTGTGCATATGATTTCCTTTAATATTCAAGTGGTACAGGAACTGTTTTGGACAGTATTATCTTTGTGAATGTGACTTTCTGTTGGTTAAGAAACATGCAGAATTACATAAGTAATGACTACTATTTATTGAGCACAGTTAGTGTTCTAGGCATTGTAAGACACTTTCAATATATCTTAGCAATTTTAATGCTTAGCCACTGTCATTACCCTTTTTTTAATAGATGAGGAAGTTGAGGCACAGAGAAGTTAAGTAATGGGCCCAATAGCTAGGATTTGAATCTAGGTACAGTAGACTGGTCTTAATCTCTATTTTGTGAGGAGTTCCTGGAATCAGAAGATAATAAACTTACTGTAGTGTTACATTAATATCTCAGATAATACTCTTTTAGGCAGTTCTTTTCATTAAGTCTTGTTTGGTCTGGCTTGTTTCTTGAAGTTCTTATACAATTTAAAAAATATTTCCTGGCCGGGCTTCGTGGCTCATGCCTGTAATCCCAGTACTTTGGTAAACCGAGGTGGGAAGATCTCTTGAACTCAGGAGTTCAAGACCAGCCTGGGCAATATGGCAAAACCCTGTCTCTACAAAAAATTAGCTGCCTATGTATGTGCCTGTGTTCCCAGCTACCTGGAAGGCTGAGGTGGGAATATCATCTGAGCCCAGGAGGTTCAAGGCTTTAATGAGCTGGGATCATGTCACAGCACTCCAGCCTGGGTGACAAAGTGAGACCCTGTCTCAAAACAAAACAACAAAAAACTTCCCTTTGTGCCTCTTATCATTCTTATTTTTGTTCTCCTTAATCTTTTTTACTCTATTTGTGTATGTAAATCTATATGACTTAAATTATGTACAGTTTGGGGCCAGGTGTGTTGGCACGGACCTCTACTTCCAGCACTTTGGGAGGCCAAGATGGGCAGAAAGTGCTTGAGTCCAGGAGTTTGAGACCAGCCTGGTCTACATGGCAAAATCTTGTGTCTACAAAAAATACAAAAATTAGCTGGACATGGTGTTGTGTGCCTGTAGTCCCAGCTACTTGGGAAGCAGAGGTGGGAGGATCACTTAAGCCCAAAGGCTGAGGTTGCAGTGAGCCAAGATTGTACCACTGCCCTACAGCTTGGGCGACAGAGTAAGACCCTGCCTCAAAAAAAAAAAAAAAAAATGTACGCACACAACCCCCCGTCTCCCACAGTTTGATGTCTCATTTTGAGCCTTTTAATTAACTTCACCAAATATCTATTGATTAACTGCAAAGCTCAATACTTGCTTACAGCAGAGGATAATGATTATGATATGGGTGTTTATCTTCAAGGAGTTTATAATCTAGTGCATTGTCAGTGTTTACTTATTAATTTGTTGGCGATTTTCTTAGTCTTTTTCTATCTAGCAAATTTTTCAAATGACTTTTCACCACATGTTATTTTACATTTACAAATTGAATCTCCATTTAGTATGTTCTGCCCATATTTTGATCTTCTTTGAGTCTGTTTGGCAACACCTCCAGATTTAGCATCATTGTCAGAATTCATTAGCATGCTACTTACTTCCTATTTTAGGTCATTAAGGATATTACCAAGGAGGAATTTATTTAATTTCTGTCTTGCAGTATCTAGTTTTCTTGCACCAAGATTGTTTATTATTTTTGTTTTATTATAAGTCTTACTGAAAATGAATCTAAAATAATTATTGGCAATATTGATACTGTAGCTGTTATTAATTGTTCAGATATAATCTATGATCTAGAGCAGAAAAGAAACCTGTGGTCATGCATAACTTTGAGAAACTATTACCCCATTACCAGTGAAGCCTGGTATATAGTGATTTATTGCTGCATAACAGATTACTCAAAACTTATTGTTTTAAAACAACATTTATTATCTCACAATGTTTGTGGGTCAAGATTTTGAGTATAACTTAGGTGGATACTCTGTTTCAGGGTCAGTCACAGGCTGCAATCAAGGTGTGCTGCAGCCATCACAAGGCCCAGCTGGGGAAGGATCTATTTCCAAGCTCATTCTGATGGTTGTTGGCAGGATTCAATTCCTGTGGTTTGTTTGAGAGCCTCAGTTCCTTGCTAGCCATTGGTCTATTATAAGCAGAATCATAATATTCTAGTAGAAGCTGCCTCAATTCTTTGCTATGTGGGCCTTTCTATAGGGTGATATGGCAGCTTGCTTAATCAGAGCAAGTAAGTGGAAAGAGCCAGAGATAGAGAATATGAGCAAGATAGATGTCACAGTCTTTTGTAACCTATCTGGGTAGTTGTATACTATCACGTTTTTCGTATTCTGTTCATTAGCGGTAAGTCACTAGATATAGCTCACCCTCAAGGGAAAGGATCCATAGCAGGAGATGAGGGTTATTGAGAGTCATTTTAGAAGCAGTCAGCCAAACCTGGGTGTCTTATAGAATTCTAGGCCTTTCTCCTAGTGTTCAGTTCCTAATTGGGACAGTCTATTCTTAGATTTATTTCAGTGTGCTGAAGGACTCCAAGTGAGGTAGTGAAATTATTTGGCTTTTATAGTTACAGCTGAGGAGTGCCTAGTAGTCTTATTTAATTTTTTTTTTTTTTTTTTTTTTTTTTTTTTTTTTTTTTTTTTTTTTTTTTTTTTT
>NW_016107894.1:950951-971801 GCF_001604975.1 Cebus imitator | reverse complement strand
ACTGAGTCTTACTTTGTCATCTGGGCTGGAGGGCATTGGCATGATCTCATTTCACTGCAACCTCTGCCCCTCCTGGATTCAAGCTATTCTCTTGCTTCAGCCTCCTGAGTAGCTGGGATTATGGGTGTGTGATACCACGCATTGCTGATTTTTGTATATTTTGTAGAGACAGGGTTTCGCCACATTGCCCAGGCTGGTCTTAAACTCCTGAGCTCAAGCAGTTCTCCCGCCTCAAATCCCTCAAAGTGCTGGGATTACAGGCATGAGCCACTGCTCCCAGCCCTGTTTGGTTATTTGAGGAACTGTGGCACTGTTTTTCACAGCAACTGTCCCATCTTATATTCCCACCAGCAATGCAGAATGGTTGTAATTTTTCTACATCCTCACCAACACCTGCCATATATATTTTTCATAATGGCCGTGTTAACAGAAGTGAACTGGTGTCTCATTGTGGTGTTTTTTTTTTTTTTTGGAGACAGAGTCTCTCTGGAGGGCAATGGCATGATCTTGGCTCACTGCAACCTCCACCTCCTGAGTTCAGGCAATTCTCCTCCCTCAGGCTCCTGAGTAGCTAGGAGTACAGGCATGTACCAGCATACCTGGCTAATTTTTGTATTTTTAGTAGAGATGGGGTTTCACCATGTTGGCCAGGCTGGTCTTGAACTCCTGACCTCAAGTGGTCTGCCTGCATTGGCCTCCCAAAGTGCTGGGATTACAGGCATGAGCCACCGTGCCTGGTTCTCACTGTGGTTTTGATTTGCATTTCCCTAGTGATTAGTGATGTTGAGCGTATCTTTTCAAGTTTGTTGACCATTTGTATATCTTCTTTGGACAAGTGTCTGTTCAGGTCCTGTGATCATTTCTTCCAGGTTATTATTTTGTTGTTGAGTTTTAGGAGTTCTTTGTGTATTCTGGGTGTTAATCCCTTATCAGATATATGATTTGTAAATATTTTTTTCCTATTCTCTGGGTTGCCTTTTCACTCTGTTGATAGTAATCCTTGATACACAGAGTTTAAATTTTTTTTAATTATTTTTTTAAAGATGGGGTTTCACCATGTTGGTCAGGCTGCTCTTGAGCTCCTGACCTCAGGTGATCTGCCCGCCTTGGCCTCCAAAGTGCTTGGATTACAGGCGTGAGCCACTATGCCCGGCCTAAATTTTTTTTAATTAATTTTTTTTTGGTTTAGAGATGAGGTCTTACTATTTTGCCCAGCTGGACTTGAACTTCTGGGCTCAGGAGATCCTCCCACCTCAGCCTCCCAAGTAGCTGGGACTATAGGCACATGCTACTATTCCTGGCCAAAAGTTTTTAATTTTGATGAAGTCCAAATTTATTTTTTTTGTTTTGTTTTGGTATCATATTCAAATAATTATTGTCAAATCCAATATCTGAATACTTTACCCCTATGTTTTCATCTAATAATTTTCTTTTTCAAGATGGAGTCTTGCTCTATTGCCCAGGCTGGAGTGCAGTGTTGTAACCTTGGCTCACTGCAGCCTCCGCCCCCCAGGTTCAAGTGATTTTTCTGCTTCAGTCTACCACATAGCTGGCATTAAAGGTGCACACCACCATGCCACCTAAGTTTTTGTTTTTTTAGTAGAGACAGGGTTTCACCATGTTGGCAAGGCTGGTCTCAAACTCCTGACCTCGTGATTCACCCGCCTCAGCCTCCCAAAGTGCTGGGATCACAGACGTGAGCCACTGTGCCTGGCCTTCCTCTAATGATTTTATAATTTTGTTCATAGGTTTAGTTCCTTGCTTCATTTTGAGTACATTTTGGTATGTGGTGTAAGGTAGGAGTCCATCTTTGTTCTTTTGCATGTAGATATCCAGTTTCCCCAACACCGTTTGTTGAAAAGACATTCTTTTCTCTATTGAGTGATCTTGGGACCCTTGTTGAAAATCATTTGACCATGTATGTGAGAGTTAAGTATTTTAACTTTTAAAAACAGTTTACCTTCTAATTGTAAAAATACATGTTTTCTGTACTAAATTTACAAAAGAGGAATTCCCCCCTCCACCAGAAAATAGGCATGCTACACAGAAATAACTACTGTTTTATTGTTGTTGTTGTTGTCGAGGATGGAGTTTTGCTCTGTTGCTCAGGCTGGAGTGCAGTGGTGTGATATTGGCTCACTGCTGCAACCTCCACCTCCTGGTCTCACTCGAGTCTCTTGACTCAGCCTCCTGAGTAGCTGGGACTACAGGCGCATGCTGCTATGCCCAGCTAATTTTTGTATTTTAGTAGAGACGGGTTTTCACTGTGTTGGCCAGGCTGGTCTCAAATTCCTAACCTCAAGTGATCCACCTGTGTCAGCTTCCCAGAGTGCTGGGATTATAGGCATGAACCACTGCACCTGGTCCTACCATTAATAGTTGGTAAATTTTAGTTGAGGTTTTTTCTGTGCATAATTTATGTGTACACATTTTGAATAGAAATGGGATCATACATATGTACCATTTTATGTTTTTAATTTAAAATACAAAGGACTTTTCTCCTTTTTGAGGTGGAGTTTTGCTCTTGTTGCCCAGGCTGGGGTGCAATGATGTGATGTTGGCTCACTGCAACTTCTGCCTCCTGGGTTCAAGCGATTCTCATGCCTCAGTTTTCCAAGTAGCTAGGACTACAAGTGTCTGCCACCACATCTGGCTAATTTTTATACTTTTAGTTGAGGTGGGATTTCACCAGGTTGGCCAGGCTGGTCTTGAATTCCTGACCTCAGGTGATCCTCTTGCTTCGGCTTCCAAAGGTGTTGGCATTACAGGCATGAGAACTTTTCTTGTTTAAATGTTCCATAAATTGACTAGGCACAGTGGCTCTTGCCTGTAATCCCAGCACTTTGGGAGTCAGATCACTTGAGCTTGTGAGTTCCAGACCGGCCTGGGCAATGTGGTAAAACCCATCTCTACAAAAAAAAAAAAAAAGAAAAAGCAATTAGCAAGGCATGGTGGCATGTGCCTGTAGTGGTAGCTTCTCAGGAGGCTGAATTAGGAGGAGTGCTTTAGCCCATGAGATGGAGTTTGCAGAGAGCTGAGATCGCACCACAGCAACTCCAGCCTGGGTACAGAGCGAGACCCTCTCTCTCTCTCAAAAAAAAAGTTCTACAAATGGCTTTTTAAATTTAGTTTTTATTATTGGAGTTTTAAAAGCACATAATTTTAAAAGTTTAATGGTTCTATGCAAGTTGTTAAACAAAAAGGAGCCTTCTGGCTTTTCCACTCTCCCATTTTTCATTCTTTAGGAAGTATTCACTTTCAGTACTTTTGGTATTTACCTCCATGTCTCAAACTAAAATGCTTGTATTACTGCTGATTAATTTTTCAGTTTTAGTCATTATCTACCAACTTTCTACTATGGAAGATGATTGAACTTTTTCACTCCCCATCTTATTCCTGCTATACATGCACAGTTAGATCCTTCTATTTTTTCCAGTAATGTTATATCTTAATTTTGGTTAGGCCAGTACTCAGAGTTTAAGTTATTGTGACTCTGTAAATGCTTTTTTTCTGAGACAGAATCTCATTCTGTTGCCCAGGCCGGAATGCAGTGGTGCAATCTCAGCTCTCTGTAACCTCTGCCTCCAAGTTCAAGTGATTCTCCTGCCTCAGCCTCCTGAGCAGCTGGGACTACAGGTGCATGCTACCATGACTGGCTATTTTTTGTATTTTCTGTAGAAATGGAGTTTTGCCATGTTGGTCCTGAACTCCTGATCTCAGGTGATTGTCCTGCCTCAGCCTCCCAAAGTGCAGGATTACAGGCATAAGTCACTGCACCTGGCTAGAAGTGCAGTATTTTCTGTTGGATCTGGTCATGGATCAGTTCTGGCAAAATGAGTGGTTTAAATAACCATAATCATGACAACTTGAACCTTGATTACTCATTTGAGGAGTTGTCAACCCCTTACCCATTTTCTTGAGAAGGCCATCATAAGCAGTTAGCCTTGACATCCCTGGGCTCAGCCTCCTAAGTAGCTGGGTCTACAGGTGCACACCATTGCACCTGGCTAATTTTTTTTTTACTTTTTTGTAGAGACGGGATATCGCCAAGTTTTCCAGGCTGATTTTAAACTCTTGGGCTCAAGGGATCTGTCTGCCTTGGCCTCCCAAAGTGCTAGGATTACTGCCATGAGCCGCTGCACCTGGCTGTTTATCTCTTTTTAAGGGTAGTGAAGCTGATTGGAAGTTCTGTGTGTGTGTGTGTGTGTGTGTGTGTGTGTGTGTGTGTGTACCACTACTGGTATAAGTTAAGCTTTCTCAGGTTCATTAGATAAGTTACCTCTTGCATATCTTCTGTCCAACTGACAAATTTTTATCATTGTCTCCTCCTCTCTTGTATGGTTTTTCCTTGTGAATTTATTCTAAAGAAAAATAACTAAAACACATCATATGTTCTCAATAAATACTTGTTGAATGGATGTTTCCATTGTCCTTCCAAGACCGACTAATCAATAACGGCATCCTTTCCTTTCAGCCCAGACTTTGCTTCAGGATCCTTCTCAACTTAGTGCGTCAGGCTGCCCTGGAGATCAGATCTTTTTGCCATTCTGTCTTAAAGCCTAGGGAGCATGACTTATTCATCTCAGTATTTCCCTCAGCTATTGGGAAATGTTTGTTTATTGAAAGAATGATTGGTAAAAGTTCAGATAGTAGAATATTAAAAATTCTTTACTCATTCAAATATATAGCATAAATCAAGGTTATTAATAGTAAAAAAATTGATTATAGATCTCTATTACATAGCTATTCCCGAACTCTTTGGTCTCAGGACCTCTTACTAATCTTAAAAATTATTAGTACCCTAAAGACTCTTTTCCTTTAATATGGGTTTATATATATTGATAGTTACTATATTAAAAACTAAAACTGAAAATTTTTAAATTTTTTATAATAATATTTAACCTGTTACATATTACAACTTTTATTTTATTTTTAAAATTTTTTTAGAGACAGGGTCTCACTCTGTTGCCCAAGCTGGAATGGAGTGATGTGATCATGGCTCACTGTAGCCTTGACTTTCTGGCCTCTAAGTGATCTTCTTACCTAAGCCTCCCAGTAGCTGGGACTACAGGCACATGCCACCATGCCTGAAGAATTTTTTTTTATTTTAATTTTTTGTAGAGATGGGGTCTTGCTGTGTTGCACAGGCTGTTCTTAAACTACTGGCCTTAAGTGATCGTCCTTCTTCAGCCTCGCAAAGTGCTGCGATATAGGCATGAGCCACCATGCCTGCGCTAAAAGTTGTATATTTACATTTAGGTCTGTGATACATTATGAGTTACATTTTGTATAAAGTATGAGATTTAGACAGTGGTTCTGTTTTTTACATATGGAAATACAATTGTTTCATCATTAGTTGTTGAAAAGACTATCTTTTCTGTATTGAATTGCCTTTGCATCTTTGTTAAATATTATTTGGCCCAGAATAGACGAATCTATAGTGACAGAAAGATTTAGTGATTGCCAGAGGCTGAGAGAAGAAGGGGATAGGAAGTGACTGCTAATGGGCATGGGGTTTTGTTTTAGGATGGTGAAAATGTTCTGGGATTAGATAGTGGTAATGGTTATACAACCTTACGAGTACATTACAAAACGCTGAATTGTATTCTTTAAAATGGCCACCTTTATGGTATGTGCATTATATCTAAATTTTAAAAAGAGCTTAAAAAATGAATTGGCCATATCTTTATGTATCTATTTCTGGAGACTTAAAAAATCTTTTTATGTATAAATTCTTTTTTTTTTTTTTTAATTTTATTTTCGGTTCAAAGGGTACATGTATAGATTTGTTTCATGGGTAAATATGTGTCTCAGTGGTTTGGTGTACAGATTATTTTGTCACCCAGGTAATAAACATAGTACCTGATAGGTAGTTTTTTGATCCTGACCCACTTTCCACCCTCCATCCTCAGTGGACTTTTTATTCTGTTTCGTGTGTTTATATTTCTATCCCTTTGCAGATAGCTCACTGATTTGATTACTCTGGCTTTATACAGTAATTCTTAAAATTGTATAGTCTGTTTCCTCCAACTTTATTTTTTTATAAAGATTTTGGGTATTTTTTGCTTATCCACATAGATTTTAGAGTCAGCTTATTTATATGAAACATTCTGCTTAGATTTCAACTGGAATTGTGTTAAAATAGACAGTGTGAACTTTGTTTTAGTTGCCCTTTATCAGGTTTAGAAAATTTTCTTCTTTTCCTAGTTTGCTGAGAGTTTATATCATGAATGAATATTGAATTTTGTCAAATGCTTCTCCTGTATCAAATGATAGGTCATGTGGTTTTCATTTTTAGACTATTAATCTGATGTACTATGTGAATTGATTTTTGAATATTGAGTCAGCCTGGCATCCCCAGGATAAACCATCCTGGATTGTGGTGTATTATTCATTGTATATGTTGCTGGATTCAGTTGATACTATTTTGTGAGGGATTTTCATGTCTATGTTTATAAGGAATATGGGTCTGTTATTTTTTGTTTTCGCCCAGCTTGGAGTGCAGTGACGGGATCTTGGCTTACTGCAACCTCGACCTCCTTGGGCTCAGGTGATCTTCCCACTTTAGCCTCCTGAGTAGCTGGGGCTACAGGTGTATACCACTATCTCCAGCTAATTTTTTGTATTTTTTATAGAAATGGGGTTTCACCATATTGCCTAGGCTGATCTCAAACTGCTGGGCTCAAGCAGTCTACCTGCCTTTGCCCCCCATGGTGCTAGGATTACAGACGTGAGCCACCTTGCTCAGCCTTTGACTAGTTTTAATATCAGGTTAATGCTGGACTCATAAAATGAGTTAGGAAGGGGTTTTTCCTCTTCTTTTTCTGGGAAATAGTGTATAAAATTTGTTTCACTAAAAAAAAATGTTTAGTAGAATTTGCCATTGGGAAAAAAATCTAGGCCTGAATTAGTCCATTCCCACACTGCTAATAAAGACTTACCTGAGACTGAGTAATTTATGAAGAAAAAGAGGTTTAATGGACTCACAGTTCCACATAGCTGGGGAGGCCTCACAATCATAGTGAAAGGCAAAGGAGGAACAAACGCACGCCTTACATGGCAGCAGGCAAGAGAGCATGTACAAGGGGAGCTGCCTTTTATAAAACCATCAGATCTTGTGAGACTCACTATGACAAGAACAGTATCATGGGGGTAACCACCTCCGTGATTCAGTTACCTCCCACTAGGTTCCTCCCATGACATGTGGGGATTATGGGGACTACAATTCAAGATGAGATTTGGGTGGGTACACAGCCAAATCATATCATGCTCATATTTTTTAGTAGGTTTATTAAGGAGGTCCCTTTCATCTTGGGTGAATTGTGGTAGTTTGTGGTTTTTGGTGGTTATCAGCTGTTCACTTTCTGTGTATAATGTTGTTCATTATATTTCCTTATTATGTATTTATGTCTGTGGAGTCTATAGTGATAATTTTTTCATTCATAATATTGATTATTTGTGTATTCTTTTTTCCTGGTTTTCCTAAAAGCTTATAAATTATATTGATCTTTATAAAGAGTTTGCTTTTGGTTTCACTGATTTTTTTTTTCCCCATGGCTTTTCTGGTTTTAATTTCATTATTATTATTTTACCTTTTGGTTCTTTCCTCTGCCTGTTTTGAGTTTAGTTTGTTTTTGTTTTCCCTAGGTGGAAACTTACATTTTTAATTAGAAACTTTCTTGCTTATTTTCAATTTAAAAATTATTTTAGTATTACATATATATTTTAAGAACAAGGTCTCTGTCATCCAGGCTGGAGTGCAATGGAGTGAGCATAGCTCATTGCAGCCTCAACCTTCTGTGCTTAAATGATCTTCCCGCCCTAGCCTCTTTAGTAGCTAGGACTATAGGCGCCCATCACACACAGTTAATTTTTTTTTAAAAAAAATTTGTAGTAATAGGATCTTGATAGGTTGCCCAGGCTGGCATTGAACTCCTGGCCTCAAATTTTCCTGCATTGGCCTCCCAAAGTGTTGGGATTACAGGCCTAAGCCACTGTACCTGGCCTCATTTTTAATATAAGCTTTTAGTGCTCTAGGTTTTCCTCTAATCATTGCTTTAGCTGCATACCGTATGTTCTATTTTACTTTTTGTTCAATTCAGAGATTTTCTAATTTGCCTGGGGACTTTGTCTTTCACCATAGCTTATTTAGAACAGGCATTGGCAAACATTTTTTTTTTTCTTTCTTTCCTTTTTCTCTTTGGGTTCCAGAGATTGTCCTGCCTCAGCCTCCTTGGTAGCTGGGATTATAGGCACATGCCACCATGCCTTGCTAATTTTTGTATTTTTAGTAGAGACAGGGTTTCACCATGTTGGCTAAGCTGGTCTTGAACTCCTGACCTCAGGTGATCTGCCAGCCTCAGCCTCTGAAAGTGTTGGAATTACAGGCGTGAACCACTGTGCCCAGCCTCTTTTTTGTTGGTGAGGGGCAGGGTCTTACTTTGTCATCCAGACTAGAGTGCAGTCTTGCAATCACAGCTCAGTGCAGCCTTAACTTCCTGGCTCAAGTGATCCTCCCACCTCAGCCTTCTGAGTAACTGCGACCACAGGTGTGTGCCACACACCTGGCTAATTTTTATAATTTTTGTAGAGACAGGGTCTTGCCATGTTGCCCAGGCTGGTCTTGAACTCCTGAGCTCAAGTGAACTGCCTGCCTCAGACTCCCAAGGTGCTGGGATTACAGGTGTGAGCCCTCATGCCCAGCCAAACATTTTATTAAAGGTTTAAATAATAAATATGTTAGGCCTGAGTGCAATGCCATCTGAGTTGCAGTTATTTAACTTGGCAGTGTAAAATCAGCCATACACAACACATAAATGAATGAGCCATGGCTTAGTTCCAATGAAGTGTTATTTACATAAAATCAGGCAGCTTGCCCTGTTCTTATTGTTTAATTTCCAAGTGTTTGTAGAGTTTCTGGTTATCTTACTGTTATTGATTTCTAGCTTAATACCATTAAGCTAGAACATACTTGCTTGTTATCAGAGAACATAGTATGTATGATTTCAGTTCTTTTAAATTTGTTAAAATTTGTTTTGTGACCTGGGATATTATATGGTTTCTTGGTGTATGTTCCATGTGAGTTGAATGTGTATTCTGCTTTTGTTGGGTGGAGTGTTCTATAAATGTCAGTTCCAGTTGTTTGATGGTTGTGTTTAAATTTGCTGACATCACCTGGCTGTCTTATAATTAACTTTAATTCTGTCACTGATTGCTTCAAGTTATGCAGATTCCCCAGATTACAGGGCTCAGACCCACAAAGCTGCCTTCACTTCAAACTGTAGTCGCAAGCCACTCAAATTTTTCCTGGTTGAGTATTGGGCCTTCCTGCAATCCCCCTTGGTTCAATAATGTGCTTAGAATGACTCACAGAGTTCACGAAAGTGCTGTTCTTAAAATTACCGTTTTATTATAAAGGATACAAATGAACAGTCAGTTGAAGAGGACTATATGGCAAATCTGTAAAGATCCCAAGCACAGGAGCGTCTATTCTAGTGGAGTCAGGGTACACTACCCTCTTGGTACATCACTATGTTCACCAACCAGGAAGCTCCCTGAGCCTTGTTCAGAGAGTTTTTCTTAAATTTTTTTTTAAAACTTCTTTTTATCCAGCTGAATTTAAGATTTACACTTTTTAATATCCAGAGTTGAGGGCTGGGCACAGTGGCTTACACCTATAATCCCAGCACTTCAGGAGACTGAGGTGGGAGGATTGCTTGAGTCTAGGAGTTTGAGACCAGCCTTGGGCATCTTACCCAGACCCTGTCTCTACAAAAAGTAAAAGGAGCTGGGTATGGTGGCCCGTGCGTATAGTCTAGCTACTTGAGAAGCTGAGATGGGAGGACTGCTTGAGCCGGGAGTTTGAGGCTGCAATGAGCTATGACTGCACCACTGTACTCTAGCCTGGGCGACAGTGAGACCCCATCTCTTAAAAAAAAAAAAAAAAGAACTTATTACATAGGCATGATTGATTAAATCATTGGCCATGTGATTGAACTCAATCACTAGTCCTTCTCTTTTTGGAAGTTGAGAGGTGGAGATTAAAGTTCTAGTCAAGTAGTCATATGTTGTCAGGTGACAGCCCCTATCCTGAAGCTTGGAGTCATTTCATTAGCATAACAGGCATTTATATAACTCAGGAAATTCCAAGCACTGCCAGGAATTTGGAGATGAATATCAATTTTCTGACACCAAAATGTAAGATAGGAAAAATAAATTCTTCTTACTACTGTATTCTGTACTTCTGGGAAATGACAGAGAAGTGCAATTTGCTAGAATGGCTCTCAGAACTCAGGAAAACACTTTAATTATGCTTACTGATTTTTATATAATAAGGATATAATAGAGTATACAGATGAACAGCCAGATGAAGAGATACATAGGGCAAGGTCTGGAAGGATCCTCAGAGCAGGAGTTTCTTTCCTCATGAAGTTAGGATACACTACCCTCACAACATATGGATATGTTTATTAGTCTCCAAAACTTGTCCTTTTGTGTTTTTAATGGAGGCTTCATTAAGGCTTGATTGATTAAACCGTTAGCGATCTACTCAACCTTCAGCATTTCTCTCCTCCCCAGAGATTGTGAGTGGGGCTGAAAGTTCCAGCCCTCTAATCACAGGGATGGTTCCCTTGGCAACCAGCCCTCTATCTTTAAAGATTTCCTAAAGTTACCTCATTAACAAAAACCCAGATGTGATTGAAAGGGGCTTGTTATGAATAACACAATCAACTCCTATCATCTTTTATCTATCTGGAGCTATTTCAGGAACCAAAGGCAAAAACCAAATATTATACCAAAAGATGTTCCTATCACCCTAATCACCAGAAATTACAAGGACTTTGTGAGCTCTGAACTAGAACCAGGGACAAAGACCAAATATTTATATTTCTTGTTACTAATATATGTCACAATATCACAACCAAATGTATTTTCAAATTATACCATAATGGTACTGTTTTTGCTTCTGTATTCTTGCCAATTTTCTGTCTAGTTCCTTCTCTTTTTTTATGAGATGGAGTCTCTCTCTGTCTCCCAGGCTGGAGTGCAATGGCCCAATCTCAGCTCATTGCAACCTCCGCCTCCTGGGTTCAGGTGATTCTCCTGCCTCAGCCTCCTGAGTAGCTAGGATTACAGGTACCTGCCACTATACCCAGCTAATTTTTCTATTTTTTTTGTAGAGACAGGGTTTTACCATATTAGGTAGGCTGGTCTTGAACTCCTGACCTCAGGTGATCTGCCCACCTTGGCCTCCCAAAGTGCTGGGATTGTAGGCATGAGCCACTGCGCCCAGCCTGTCTAGTTATTTCTTTGGGACAGGAGTGAAGTCTTCAGTTACAACTATGGATTTGTCTACTCCAGTTATAACCACGGATTTGTCTGTTTCTCTTTTCAGTTCGTTAATTTTTATTTTATGTATTTTGATGGTCTTTTTAAGGTACATACACGTTTATAATTTTTTAATGCATTGGCTCTTCCATGGCTCTGTATCTCTTTTTATCTCCAGTGATTTTCTTTGCCCTGATGTCAACATTGTCAGATATTATAATAAATATTCCAGCTTTCCTTTTCTTAGTATTTGCATGGTATACTTTTTTCCCATCCCTTTTAACCTACAGAGTAATAGTATTATTATTATTTTCAGTGATATTAGTATATTCACATTTACCTACATATTATTTTTGAAGTGAGTTTCTTATAGAATCATATTTATCCTGCTAATCCCTGTCTTTTCAGTGGCATGTTTAGGCCATTTATACTTAAGGTAATTACAGGTAAGTTTGGATTCAGGTCAACCATTCTATTATTTGTTTTACGTTTGTCTCTTTAGTTTTGTTCATCTGTTTCTTTTGCCCGCTTTTGGATTATCTTAACATGTTTTGGTATTCCACTTTATTTAATTTTTTTTTTTGCTTTTCCTGATATCTCTTGGTATAGTTTTTAAAGTGCTTGCTATAGGGCTTTTAGTATATCTACTTTTTATAGTCTGCTTAGAATTATTACATTAAATATTAAATATGTTTTATAAATGTTATATAATATGAATATTACATTATCTGAAATAATGCAGAAACATAACTGCCATTATAAGAGTCCCTTTACCATTCTATTTTTTTTTTTTGGAGTAGTCTTATGAGTTATATCTGTTTACATTGGAAATCCCTTCAGATAGTTTTAACTCCTTTAACTTTTAACTTGCAAACATGTTTTTGAGAACTCAAGAGGAGAAAATCAAGCTCTTAGGCTTACCTGGATTTCTATTGCTCTTCCTCCATTACTATTATTCCAGATTTTCCTCTGTTATAGTTTCCTCTTCTCAGAAAAACTTTCTTTGTCAATTCTTTAAGAGCAGATCTGCTGATAGCACATAGTCTTAATTCTCCTTTATCTGAGAATGTCCTTATCTCTGAAAGATATTTTCTCTGGATATAGAATTCTGGGTTGATAGCTCCATACTTTCAGTATTTTAAATATATGCTTTTATTTCTTGCTGGTCTTTATGGTTTCTGATGAGAAATCCACAGTCAGTTAAATCATTGTTATCCCATAAGTAATGTGTTATTTTTTTCTAGTTATTATTATTATTGTTATCTTTTTAGACAGAGTCATCTCGCTCTGTTCTCCAGGCTGGAGTTCAGTGGCATGATCTTGGCTCACTGCAACCTCTACCTCCTGGGTCCAAGTAATTCTCCTTCCTCTGCCTCCCGAGTAGCTGATATTACAGACATGCGCCACCATGCCTGGCTAATTTTTTTGCGTGTGTGTTTGTTTTAAGTAGAGTTGGGGTTTCACCATGTTGGCTGGGCTGGTCTCAAACTCCTGACCTCAGCCAGGTGATCCACCTGCCTTGGCCTCCCAAAGTGCTGGGGTTATAGGAATGAGCCATCGTGCCGAGCTGTTTTGTAGTTATTTTTAAACATTTTTCTTTCTGTTTAATTTTCAGCAGTTTGGTTATGACATGTTTAAGGGTTAAGTTTTTTGTGTGTGCATGTGTGCTTATTGTATTCAGTCAGCTTTATCAATCTGTTGTTTTATTTCCTTCACAAAATCTGTGAAATTTTAGCCATTTTTTTTTCTGTCCTAAACTGTTACCTTTTCTTTTATGACTCTAATGACACAAATATTAGATTTTTTGGTATTGTACCTCTAGTCCCTGGGGTCTATATTCATTTATAAAAATCTTTTATCTTCAGATTGGGTAGCTTCTATACATTTACCTTCCAGTTTACTGACTCTTTACTCTGACACTGCCATTTTTCTGTTGACTCTATCCGGTGAAATTTTAAAATTTCAGTTACTGTTTTTCTCAATTCTAAATTTTTTTTTTTTTGAAGTAGGCTGGAGTGCAGTGGCACAATCTCGGCTCACTGCAACCTCCACCTCCCAGGTTCAAGCAATTCTGCTGCCTCAGCCTCCTGAGTAGCTGGGACTACTGGTCCCCACCACCGTGCCTGGCTAATTTTTGTACTTTTAGTAGCGACGGGGTTTCACCATATTGGCCAGGCTGGCCTTAAACTCCTGACCTTGTGATCTGCCTGCCTTGACCTCCGAAAGTGCTGGGATTACCGACGTGAGTCACAGTGCCCAGCCTAAAGTTTTAATTTCTTTCTTTATGTCTCATATTTCTTTACTGAGACTTTATATCTTTTTATTCATTTCTAGGGTGTTCACCTTTATTTCTTGGAGCATGTTTGCCCAATAAGTCTTAAATTTGTGTCATCATGGCACTTGGATCTATCTGTTGATTGTTCTTTTATATGCCAATTGAGATATTCTCGGTTCTTTGTACACTTGGTAATTTTGGATTATATGCTCACATTAAAAGTATTTTTTTTTTTTAATTTGAGTCTTATTTAAATTCTGTGGAGAATGTTGATTTTTTTTTTTTTTTTTTTTTTTTTTTTTTTTTTTTTTTTTTTTTTTTTNTTAGGCAGCCTTGCTCTGTCGCCCAGGCTGGAGTGCCGTGGTGCGATCTTGGCTCACTACAAACTCCACCTCCCGGGTTCAAGTGATTCTCCTGCCCCAACCTCCCAAGTAGCTGGAATTACAGGGGCCACCACCACGCCCAGCTAATTTTTTGTATTTTAGTATTTTTCATGGTGATAGGGTTTCCCTGTCTTAGCCAAGATGGTCTCGATATCCTGACCTTGTGATCCGCCTGCCTCAGCCTCCCAAAGTGCTAGGATTACAGGGGTGAGCCGCTGCACCCGACTAATATCTTTTGTTTTAACCACACAGTTGTGTTTAGGTTGGAGATTCTGGCTAGCCTTTCATGTTTTTTGGTTTTTATATTAGTTCAGTTATTAAAGTCTTTGCAATATTGACATCTGTCCCAGGTGTATATTACTAGCTGGCCAGTCAGACCTGGATTTTGGCCCAAACCTTAGTTCAGTACCCAGAGTCAGTGGTATGCTGTTTATTGTCAGATCTTTTAGTGATGTTATGATTGATCAGTGAGTTTAGGTGGTATTAGTCCCATCTATTCATTATAAAGTTCTTTATCAATCACCCTTTCATCTAAGAGTTTTAGCAGCCATTGATATTCATTGCCTTGATTCTTTCATTAGATGCAGCAAGATGGTGAATTTTTGATTTAATTAAACTATTTGGTTTCCTTGAAATACAGTTAATAGGTGGACGAGGTGGCTCATGCCTGTAATTCCAGGACTTTGAGAGGCCAAGGCAGGCAGATCACCTCAGGTTGGTGGTTTGAGACCAGCCTGACCAACATGGAGAAACCCCATCTCTATTAAAAATACAAAATTAGCCAGATGTGGTGGCACATGCCTCTAATCCAGCTACTCAGGAGGCTGAGGCAGGAGAATCGTTTGTACCCGGGAGGTGGAGGTTGTGGTAAGCCGAAATGGCACCATTGCAATCCTGCCTGGGCAGCAAGAGTGAAACTCTGTCTCAGAAAAAGAAAGAAAGAAAGAAAGAAATATAGTTACTATAGGAAAGGTAGGATAAATGCTTGATTTATTTTCCTTTTTTTTTTTTAACAGTCCAAGTTTTGCTGTTGCTCTCCAGGCTGGAGTGCAGTGGTGCAATCTCAGCTCACTGCAACATCCGCTTCCCAGGTTCAAGTGATTCTCCTGCCTCAGCTTCCCAGGTAGCTGGGATTACAGGCATGCGCCACCTCTCTCGGCTAATTTTGTATTTCCAGTATAAATGTGGTTTGTCCATGTTGGTCAGGCTGATCTCGAACTCCTGACCTCAGCCTCCCAAAGTGTTGGGATTACGGGCGTGAGCCACTGCGCCTGTCCTTATTTTCCTTTTACTTACATTCAGAGTAAAGAACTGGTGCCCTAGCAATCTTTTATAATGTCTAATGAGGCTTCTCTGGGTAATTTATAGATTTTTATATATTTGATATGCTTCATTTCACTCTTTATTTATTTATTTATTTTTGAGATGAAGTCTCACTGTGTTGCCCAGGCTGGAGTACAGTGAAATGATCTCAGCTCACTGCTGCAAACTCGGCCTCTTGGGTTAAGCAATTCCCCTGCCTCAGCCTCCCGAGTAGCTGGGACTACATGCACGTGTCACCATGCCTGACTAATTTTTGTATTTTTAGTAGAGACAGAATTTTGCCATGTTGCCCAGGCTGGTCTCAAACTCCTGTCCTCAGGTGATCCACCCACCTTGATCCTCCCAAAGCACTGGGATTACAGGCGTGAGCCACCACATGTGGTGATCAGTCATTCTTTTTAGTGTTCAGATTTTCCCACCTTAAGCCAGTGTTAGTCCCTTCCAGTTGGCTTCTGTGTTCTTTCGACTTAAAAAGGTGGATTCACCTTCTGTGAAGATAATGAAGCTTAAACTTAAGATTCTCTATTTGCATGGGCAATTGGTCATATAATTTTGTAAAATTTTCAAGAGTAAGATTTTTAAGAGGGTAAACAGGTGGGTACTTAATAAAAGCTTCAGGTCCCACAAAACCAGTATCTGCCCCTAGTCTTTGGTATAGTCCTGCTTTTGAGCAACTGTAGGATTCTAGGCTGATTTTTTACAGTACCTCTCTCAGTCTTAGCAGTTTCTCCAAATGGTTCTTTTTCAGAGGTAAATGGCATTTCGAATCCTCAACCTTGAAACTAGGGGTGCTTAATTCTGCTGGTTTGCACTGCTTCTAGGACTTTTCAGTCGTCAGAGTTATGAAATATTTATTTAAATAAATATATGTTTTCTTAATTGTAAGATGTCATGATTTTTACCTGACTTCTTTCATATTTGTATATCTTTATGTTGACATTTTGATTACTAATGACTTAATATAATTACTTACTTGCTGTGTCCTGCAGTATACCTATAATAGTTTTGAAATATCAGTATTGATATTACTTCCAACAGTAAGCCTACTGAATGCAGTTTTAAGATTTCTTTGTGGTTCTTTTGTTCCTTAAGATCTAACTAATGATGGACAATCACAATACTGTATTTTAAAGTCACTTGAAGTAATTATTTTCTGTTTCTTTTCTTTTTTTTTTTTGAGACAAGGTCTCACTCTGTTACCCAGGCTGGAGTGCAGTGCCGCTGTCTCAACACACTGCAACCTCTGCCTCCCAGGTTCAAGCTATTCTCATGCCTCAGCCTCTTGAGTAGCTGGGATTACAGGCTTGCACCACCACACCTGGCTAATTTTTGTATTTTTGGTAGAGACAGGGTTTCGCCATGTTGGCCAGGCTGTTCTTGAACTCCTTATCTCAGGTGATCCGTTCACCTTGGCCTCCGAAAGTGTTGGGATTACAGGTGTGAGCCACTGCACTTGGCCTAATTTTTATATTTTTAGTAGAAGCAGGGTCTTGCCATTTTGCCTAGGCTGCTCTCGAACTTCTGACCTCAAGAGATCCTTCTGTCTCAGCCTCCCAAAGTGCTGGGATTGCAAGTGTGAGCCACCATGCCCAGCTGAAGTAATTATTTTCTATGTGACTATGACACAAACTCAGTATGCAATAGGTTATTTTTTAAAGTTTTTTTTTTTTTTATTTTAAAAGGTTTTTGGGGAACAGATTGCAGTGGTTTATTGATTTCAGTTTGCTCTGAATTTTTAGAGATTGTTTTTTATTCATTTTTAGTGTTTTTTGAAAACTTTGTATTTTGTCTTGAACATGCCATCATTCATTTTCTGAACAAAATGCTCAATTTATTGTATAACATACAAAGGACAGCTGTAATTGTAGGATGTAATTTCTCTGAATGGAAACAAAGTACTGGACCAGGTACAGTGGTTCATGCTTATTATCCCATTACTTTGGGATGCTGAGATGGGAGGATCACTTGAGGCCAGGAGTCTGAGACCAGCCTGGGCAACATAGTGAGACCCTGTCTATTGAAAACAAACAAGAGTTATCCAGGTGTGGTAGTGCAAGCCTGTAATACCAGCTCCTTGGGAGGCTGAGATGGGAAGATTGCTTGAGCCCAGGAGTTCAAGGATATAGTGAGCTGTGATTGCACCACTGCGCTCCAACCTGGGTGACAGAATGAGACTTTGTTTCAAAAGAAAAAGGAAAAGAAACTGGTGGTCTTAAATAGGATTTGAGGAATTATGGAGTTCAGGGATTGGTGAAGTAGAAGTATTTAGGAATTGACTGACCTTTTATTATGTAAATGTGGTTATGAATTGTGGCTATGACTGACTGGTTGACTTTCTGAAGTGATATCACTCATTCGAAGCTACCTTTGATGGTTTTAACACCACCTCTGATGATTACTTGTTGTTACGGTCCTTTCTGGAATTTGGAGTTAAGAACATTTTTTTATCATATGTAAAACATTTATGTGGTTCCAGAATCAAAACCATATCACAAGATGCATTCACAGAAGTCTGGCTTTCTTCCTTATCCCTTCCATCCTTTTTTTCTTTGAGACAGGATCTTGTTCTGTCACCCAGGCTGGAGTGCAGTGGCACCTTCACGGCTCACTGCAACCTCAACCTTCCATGCTCAAGCGATCCTCCCTGCTCAGACTCCATAGGAGCTGGGACTACAAGTATGTGCAGCCACATCTGGCTAATTTTTAAATTTGTTGTAGAGACAAGATCTCCCTATGTTGACGAGGCTGATCTCAAACTCCTGTGCTCAAGCAGTCCTCTCACCTCAGCCTCCTAAGATGCTGGGATTATAGGTGTGAGCTTCCATGCCTGGCCTTTTTTTGCTTTCTGTTGAGTAAAGGTT
Organism: Cebus imitator; assembly: GCF_001604975.1. NCBI lineage: Eukaryota > Metazoa > Chordata > Mammalia > Primates > Cebidae > Cebus > Cebus imitator. Next base: position 953,631 of record NW_016107894.1, on the reverse strand, counting down.
GGTAAACAGTCTGGAGGCCAAATTTGACCCACTTTTTTTTTTTTTGTAAATAAGATTTTGTTGGAGCACAGCGATACTCATTCATTTATATAATTATGTATGGCTTTTGTGCTGCAGTGGCAGAATAGAGTAGCTATGACAAAGTATACAGTATGTGGACTAGAAACTATTTACTCTTCAGACCTGTATTGAAAAATTTGCTGAATCCTGCTATAAAGAATCATTTTTATTAAGTTTTAGCTTATCCTTTTTTTTCCTTTTTAAAAACAAAAGCAGATACTTAAATATACTCAACATTTATCTCCTTTCTATATAAAGTATAGTATACTATAAACCCTGTCTCGCTTTTTTTCACTAAATAGACAATATATCTTGAAAATCACTCTGTATCAGTATCTTTCTCATTCCTGGACAGGTTACAGTTTTCATCTCCTTTAGGCCATATTTTTCTGCTGTATTTTCATTTTCTACAGGTATGCTGTTCATCTTATTAGTATCCTCTTTTTCTTACAATGCCATTGAATCAGGTTTGGTCAGTATCCCTTTGTTAATATTTATTTCCTATGGATTTTATGTGCTTTTTGTAACATTAAAATATTATTAGCTCTAATGATGTTAAGCTCTAAGTTACAAACTATAAGCTGTTGTAAATTAGGTACTATGTCCTTTTCTTCAGCGGTATATTGTACTCAGGATACTGGTCTGTTTAGTTCAAGTGCCATTGCCATCATGCTTGCCCTATAGTCTAACAATCTCAGTTATTATAAATAATATCTGTGTTTTGCCGGGCGCGGTGGCTCAAGCCTGTAATCCCAGCACTTTGGGAGGCCGAGGCGGGTGGATCATGAGGTCAAGAGATTGAGACCATCCTGGTCAACATGGTGAAACCCCATCTCTACTAAAAATACAAAAAATGAGCTGGGCATGGTGGTGCGTGCCTGTAATCCCAGCTACTCAGGAGGCTGAGGCAGGAGAATTGCCTGAACCCAGGAGGCGGAGGTTGCGGTGAGCCGAGATCGCGCCATTGCACTCCAGCCTGGGTAACAAGAGCAAAACTCCGTCTCAAAAAAAAAAAAAATCTGTGTTTTAACAGTGTCTTTGTGATGCCTAACTAGTTCATTTGGCATGTGTAATGGAAAGATACATGGTTTTAAAAATATGCGTTAAACATTTCTGGGTCTTTTTCCTCTTCGACCCAATGAAGTAGACTAATTAGTGTATAATATTAGTAGTGCTTCCTCTTGTTGGAGTGTTATTTGTGTTGATTAGTTAACCCTAATATACAGCTACTATTTTTTTGTTTTAGGTTAAATGGAAACCACTTTGGGGAACTGGATGTCTGTGTAGCTGTTCTACCATATCAGTGTATTGCAATGAGCGGGGGAGGAGAGCAGCCGGATATCCTGAGTATTGGAATCCTAGTGAAAGAAAGATGGAAAGTGGTGAGTGTGTATCTCAGAATGTATGTGTGTGTATGTGTGTATACATACTGGGGGAGTAATTTTTGGTTTCCTGATATAGCATTTTATTAGGAAATATTATATATATGTTACTTAGATGCCTAAAGCAGTTCAGTTATTTTTCTATGATTAAATTGATTATACCCTAAGTCTTACTCTTGCTTCATATGGTACTAAATGTTTTTAACTTCTAATAGCTAATATTAAGATACATAAAAGCATACTTAGGGAAAGAACAGATTAAAAAAATACAGTGTTTGAAAGTACAGTGAACTGCTGTGTTTTTTTTTAATTAAGGAAAATTGTAAGCATACGTAAAAAATAGAGACTTATATAATGAACCTCTGTGTACTTAAGACCCAACTTAAATAGTCATCAGTGTGTGGTTAATCTTGTTTCATCTCTCTCCCAGAATATTTTGAATCGATCTTTAACCTTAGCATTTCTTCTGTGTATACCTCAGTATGTATCTCTAAAAAATAAGGACTTACTTTTAAAAGCATAATCATAATACCATTGTCATACCTTAAAAGTAATAATTTTTTCCCTGCTGACTCCTCCCCAAGGTTGTATGTCATTTTGTCTGTGTTAGCATGTAGTATTTTTAGCTACTTTCTACTGTTACAAAATACTGTAGTAGTACTAAAAAAAAAAGTAATCGTTTCTTAATATCACCAAATATAGTTTTAGTTTTCATGTTCTCCTGATTGTAAAGTATTTTGAACAGCCTGAATCAAGATCCAAATAAAATCTGGATATCGTAATTAGTTGCCATCACTTAAGTTTCTTTTCATTTCTAGGTTCTTTCCTCTTTATAACTTTTTTTTTCCTTACAATTTATTTACTGAAGAAATTAGGCAATTTGTAGAATTTCCCATGGTTTGAATTTTGCTATTTGCTTCCATTTGGTGTTAACATGTTTCTCTGTCTTGTGTATTTCATGTAAATTGGTAATTATATCTAGAGACTTGATTATATCTGACTTTAGGTTTGTTTTTGAGATGGGGACATCTTTTTTTCGCAAATGATATTGTGAGCCTTCACTAGAAGGCATATAATATCTTATTGTCCATCTGTCTGTCTGTTTTGTGGTGTTAACATTATTGATGATCATTGCCTAGGTTTATTAATTAGGGATTGGAAATTGGTGACGTCCTGTAATTCATGAATATAGTTGAAATGTATCTATAAGGACAAGTTTTTTTTTTTTTTTTTTTTTT
>NW_016107894.1:944391-949492 GCF_001604975.1 Cebus imitator | reverse complement strand
AATTAATTATTTTATTATTATTTATTTATTTTTATTTTTGAGACGGTGTCTCACTCTGCCGAACAGGCTGGAGTGCAGTGGCACGATCTCAGCTCAATGCAGCCTCCGCCTCCCAGGTTCAAGGGACTTTCCTGCCTCAGCCTTCCAAGTAGCTGGGATTACAGGCATGCACCTTCATGCCGGCTAATTTTTGTATTTTTAGTAGAGGACGGGGTTTCGCCATGTTGGCCAGGCTGGTCTCAAATTCCTGACCTCAGGTGATCCACCCACCTCGGTTTCCCAAAGTGCTAGGATTACAGCTGTAAGCCATTGTGCCCTGCCAGATGGTCTCATTTCTTACATGGTGGCTAGCTTTTAAGAGACAGGAAATGGAATCTACCAGGCTGGGTAAAGGCTATTCTCAGAACTGGCACAGTATCACTTTGCCCTATTCTGTTGATTCAAGCAGTTAAGGGGAAGAGGGTCTCTACCTCTTGATGGGGGAGTAGCAAGGTCACATTGTCTTCATCAGTGTGAAAGGTTTTCTTCACGTTGAAGAAGAGCAAGGATGGATGATATTGTTGTGCCTATCTTTGGAAAAGACAGTCTGCCATAGGCCTTACTTCTAGTCTTCCTCTAATCTATGTACCCCCATCATACTAAACTGCCTCATAAACCTTGATAATTTCTTAGGGCTTTGTCAGGCCATTTAAAAAAATGCTCTATTAATGTTTAAATGGCATTATAGGAATAGAAATAGACTAAGGAGCAAAAACATTTACTTCTGCCTAGATTCTTTATTTTGTCATTTGGTAAGGTTTTTTGTGAGGTAAAACATGAAGCTACCTCTACCAATTCATAGTTAGAAAGGAATCTCTTCAGTACTGTATATGAGTTTTTAAAGCTACACTAGGCTTTGTGTAATGGACAAAATATGAAAAATCATAAGTATCAATCAGAGCCCACGAGGGAACAACTTAATTAACTGAATGCTTCTGGAACTTTCTTTTCTTGAGACAGTCTCGCTCTGTTGCCCAGGCTGGAGAGCAATGGCACAATCTCAGTTCCCTGCAACCTCCACCTCCCAGGTTCAAATGATTCTCCTGCCTCAGCCTCCTGAATAGCTGGGATTACAGGTGCGCGCCACCACTCCTGGCTAATTTTTGTACTTTTAGTAGAGATGGGATTTCACCATGTTGGTCAGGCTGGGCTAAAACTACTGACCCTGTGATCCGCCTGCCTTGGTCCCCAAAAGGGCTGGGATTACAGGCATGAGCCACCATGCCCAGCCTGCTTCTGGAGCTTTTTAAAAATCTTGAACTCATCCTGTAGTTTCACTGTAGTATTCCTTTCTCATCACAAATAAATAAAGAAAGATAGACCGGATGCAGTGGCTCACGCCTGGAATCCCAGTGCTTTGGAAGGCTGAGGCGGGTGGATCACCTGAGGTCAGGAGTTTGAGACTAGCCTGTCTAACGTGGTGAAACCCCATCTCTACTAAAAATACAAAAATTAGCTGAGTGTGGTGGTGCACACCTATAATCCCAGCTACTGGGAAGGCTGAGGCAGGAGAATCACTTGAACCCTGGAGGTGCAGGCTCCAGTGAGCCAAGATTGTGCCACTGCACTCCATTCCTGTCGACAGTGTGAGACTACCAACTCAAAAAATTAAAAAAGAAAGAATATAAAGAAGGATTATAGCTCACGTGCAAAAATAAATATAGGATTATATTTATATAGTTACCATTTTGCCAAATGCTATGGGGGACACAAAGAAATAGAACAAGTGGCCATCTCTTTGAAGAAACTTAGTTTCTCTGTAGCAGGATAGGACATTGACAATGGAAAGTTAAGCAACATCACAGGCTTAAAACAAGGTATTTCATGGACAGGTCTTTAATTTAAAAAATACAAGGTAATAATACAAGTGATATCTGAGGTATGGCCTGGCAAAATAATTAATTGCATAATTAAACAAATAATTACTGTAGAAGTTCAGAAGATAAAGAAATTAACCTAGATGTAGTATTCATTGACGATCAAGTGGAGAAAGAGGTAGAACATGGAGCTGGGGCTTCTTGAGCTGGTTAGGATTTAGGACCCTGTGCCTATGATGACTTTCCACATTAAATCACATCCTGGTGTTTGATATTGTGAGAAGGAGACAACCTAGTTTCAGGAAATGTAAAAAAATTGTGTCTCTAGGTTGAAGTGTCTACCCCCACAACCCAGCTTTCAGAGCCCTACAGGTGCAGTTGCCACTGACTCTTCAGAACTTGCTTATGATCCTCAGACCAGCATCCTGATATTCCCCAGTTAAGCTAACATATTTTATCAGAGAGAATAGTGCTTAATGAACTTGCTTAAATTGATTTTTTAACCCATATTTGAATAAATAGATGACTAGTGAACTTTGGGATAGTTTAGTACTAGAGTTCTCAGCCTGCTCTGTGGACCCTGTTAGGTGCCTCAGAGAGAAGGGTAAGTGGTGGTGAAAAAGCTGGGTGGTGGCTTCTTCCCTGCTGCACCCCGAGTATACATTTACCAGATTGGTTCTAGATAAGACTTCAATTGGCAAAAGGATTTTGTAGTGTTTTTGTTGTTGCTTGTTTGTTTAGAGATGGACTCTGTCACCCAGGATGGAATGCAGTGGCTGGATCTCAGCTCACTACAGCCTCTGCCTGCTGGGTTCAAGCGATTCTCCTGCCTCAGCCTCCTGAGTAGCTGCGATTACAGGCATGTGCCACCATGCCTGGCTAATTTCTGTATTTTTTAGTAGAGACAGGATTTCACCGTGTTGGCCAGGCTGGGCTCGAACTCCTGACCTCAAGTGAGCCGCCTGCCTCAGCCTCCCAAAGTGCTAGGATTATAGGCGTGAGCCACAGCCAGGATTTCATAGTTTAAAAAGTCTTCCTTAAAATTAAAATAAAATTAAAAATTCCTACAAATGCCACTCAACAACCAGATTTGTTATTTTAATTTGAAGTGATTATTTCAAATATTGTATTTTTGGTGACATTTCTGATGATGGCTATCAACCAAATTTAAAATTGTTTGTGGGTGAAATAATTTCATTACTTTTTTTGTGGATAAACCTGTACGGAAAGGTTTTGATGTTATTTTCAGGCATATGTTTTCTTCTTGGCATATACATAGTTAATTTAACAATATTGAAATATTTTATCATAAAACATTGTAAAATTATACAGTATTTTCTAAATATGAGTTGAATTGCATTCAAGTTAGAATCTTCTAGTAATTTTGAGTGTGTGTGTTCTTATTTTCTGTGCAGTTGAGAAAGATTGGGGGTGGGGGCTTTGGAGAAATTTACGATGCCTTGGACATGCTCACCAGGGAAAATGTTGCACTGAAGGTAGAATCAGCTCAACAACCAAAACAAGTTCTGAAAATGGAAGTTGCTGTTTTGAAAAAGCTGCAAGGTAAGCTCTTTGTAGAATATACAATTTATGATTTGTGTGATAATTCATAATTTATTTGTATCTTTCTGAACCTTAATTACATTCTTTAAGTACTAATTAAATGTGCTGGTCTCAGCCAGGTCTAAATTTTTCTCTTGGAAAGTTTATAACTAGTTAGTAGTAGTAGAAATGTGTAATTACCTAGAATAATTGGGCCTTGGGAGTTCCTTTTCATGGAGTGAGGATGAGAGTGTGAATTAGCAGAATTTTTACTGCTTTAGAAAGTATTGCTGTAAGTCTGCTATTTGCCTTTCTTTTTTAAACAACCAATCACAAATACCTCTGAGTTGTCTCTACTCAGGTCTCTTGATGTTAAAAACACTTTAATCACAGTAAGGAAAGCTGCTTTCAAACCACATTGCAGGATGGTTTAAAAATAATACTGTTGATTATGTGTTGATTCATATTAACTTCAGTTTTAGAGAAAAACTCTAGCCCTGTCATCATTTTTGAAGTCCATTTTACTGCTCCGGCCCCCCTTTTTTTTTATTACAAGAATGAATAATTTTTTTCTGACATAAATCCAAGTAGTATAAAACCCTGACTGAATACATTGTTAGTTTGTGTTCACTTTTGTATTCTCAGCTTAATGACATACTATCTGATATTACTGTTATTTAAATGTTTGATCTGAAACACAATTAAATATGGTTGATCATTTTCCTTTGCCCTAAGCATTCCAGTTATCCAAGTTTCTCTACCAGTTGGCTCATTTGATTAGAGAATGATGCCAGTAAAATTATAGATCTGTTTTATGGTCATTTTTAGCTCAGACTTAGCTTCTCTACAACATGATAAATCAGGAAAACAGTGGATGGATTAGCAATCATTGTAAATACTACAAAAATAAATAATTGGAGAAGAAAGAATAGGTAAAAGGATGACTCTATTTTTCTGAGCTTTTCTATTTTCTCCCCATTTCTCTTGAGTTGTTGTTTTCAACTTAGTGGTGTAGAGGCTACAAACAGGTACAGCCAGAGCTACATCTTCCTGGGTTGCACAGATCCCAGGATACCTGTTTTACTCTAAGCCAAGCCCATGAAGGGTATGTCAGCATCAGCTTGGCGTGGATAGTGCAACTTCCCCTTTCTCCTACTTGGCCCCAAGGAAATGCTTCCAGGTGTGGCAGGATACAGCTTTGCCGCCCCTTCAGGAGGTTCTCCTGCTGATTTTGACTGTGGTTTACTCAAGATTCTATGTGATAAAGCTTGAAGATCAGTTTGGTACCTTTTATGAATGAATTAGAGACCCTTGGATGCTAGCTCTCTCCTTTTCTTGTATTTTATTTTTCATGTTATTAACTAAAATATTTTTCCTATCTGCTTATAACTACATGACATCTCATTCTTACGAACTCTTTACTTCTCAAAAATAAATTGATTGTTAATCTTCTGGTCCCTGTTTCAGTGAGGCAGTCCTTGACTCTCTTGGCTTCTTAACTTACGCATTCTGCTTACTTATTCCTCACGCTTCATTTTGTTGAGGGTACTTTGTAATCTGTAGCATTCTGGTAACATTTTTATGGAGCTGAGCTGCTCTTGCTGTCATATTGGCATAGTGACTTCTTACTGAATGATCCCAATGAAAAGGCTGTGCATGTAAGGAAAAGGTATTTAACCAGAGGCTAACCCTTTGTAGGATTA
>NW_016107894.1:939680-944341 GCF_001604975.1 Cebus imitator | reverse complement strand
GATAGAGTCTCATTCTGTCACCAGGTGCCAGGCTGGAGTGCAGTGGTGTGATTTCGGCTCACTGCAACCTCTGCCTCCTGGGTTCAAGCAATTCTCCTGCCTCAGCCTCCCGAGTAGCTACAGGCGTGCACCACCACACCCAGCTAATTTTTGTACTTTAGTGGAGATGGGGTTTCACTATGTTGGCCAGGATGGTCTCGATCTCTTGACCTCGTGATCCACCCGCCTCGGCCTCCCAAAGTGCTGGAATTAACAGGCGTGAGCCACCTCGCACTGCTAGGATTAGTTGATTTTTAAATTGATGTTTAATTTTTTTTTTTTTTTGAGATGGAGTCTTACTCTATCGCCCAGGCTGTAGGGCAGTGGCATGATCTTGGCTCATGGCATCCTCTGCCACCCGGGTTCAAGAGATTCTCCTGCCTCAGTCTCCTAAGTAGCTGGGACTACAGGTGGGTGCCACCATGCCCAGCTGATATTTTGTATTTTTAGTAGAGATGGGATTTCACCATGTTAGCCAGGCTGGTAACTCCAGATCTCAGACAATCTGCCTATCTTGGCTTCCTAAAGTACTGGGGTTATAGGCATGAGCCATCACGCCTGGCCAAGACTCTTGAGTTTTACTTAGTTTTTACAAATGTATTTGAATGTTTTAGCTACTTATAAACTAAATTATTTATAAGCCTATTAGGTAGTATTTCTATACCTATTATTATTATTGTAATCTAAAGTGTTTCTAATAAGTAGAGCCATAAAGCTTACTAAGCCTATCCTTTTATTCACAGCGTTGTTCAGAGATACATCTCTGTGTAAACATTTATGTGTGTCTCTTTCCCCTCTCCATTTGCAGCTGTACTATCTTCATCCTTTGTTTTTCAGTTTATTTGCTTTGAAACTGTTCATAGGTGGTAATTGCCATTCTAATCTTAGATTCTTTTTTCTTCCTGTTTAAATGAGTGTTTTATAATGATATCCTACCTATCTTCACTTCTGTGTTCTTTTTTTAATCAAAAAAATTTTTTTTTTTTTTTCTCAATTTTCACTATCTCTTGTGCTGTATCTCAACACACCAGTTCTATTTCCACGCTCTCTAGTCTGTTCCATTGACCTGTGTGTTTGGCCCTTCACCAGCATGACACTGTCTTGATTAATGTAGCGTTTTATACATTAACTTTGTCTTCTGCAACCTTGCCACAATCTCTTATTAGTTCCAGGAGTTTTATTGTTGATTCTTTCAGATTTTACATGGACAATCATGATTTTCTTCATAGACATCTCTAACAAAGATGGTTTTATTTTTGTTTTCCCATTCAGCATACTTGGTTTTATTTATTTATTTATTTATTTATTTATTTTATTTTTTGACAGTGTCTCACTCTGTTGTCCAAGCTGGGCTGCAGTGGCGTGATTGCAGCCTCAGCCCCCAGGCTCAAGCAGTTCTTCCACCTCAGCCTCTTGGAGCTCAAACAATTCTCCCACCTCAGTGCCCAGAACTATAGACATGTGCTACCATACTCAGCTAGCTTTTGTATTTTTGGTAGAGACGAGGTTTTGCCATGTTGCCCAAGCAAGTCTTCACCTCCTGGACTCAAGCGATCTGCCTACCTGGGCCTCCCAAAGTGCTGGGATTACAGACATAAGCCACTGTGCCTAGCCCCAGTCAGTATGCCTTTTATTTCCTTTTCTTGTTTTATTGCATTAGCTAGTACTTCTAGTATGATGCTGGGAGAGAGTGTAAGAGAATAAGGCAAAGAGGGGACATCTTTGCCTTATTCCTGATCTTAGAAGGAAAGCTTCTAGTTTTTCACCATTAAATATGATGTTATCTGTAAACTTACAGATATACTTTGTAGATATGGTTTATCAAATTGAGATTACCCATTATTCCTAGTTTTCTGAGAGTTTTATCATGAATGGGCATTGGAATCTGTCAAATGCTTTTTCTGTGTTTATTGCTACAAACTTGTGATTTTTCTTTTTTAGATTGTTGGTGTCAATGGATTACATTAATTGATACTTGAATTTTACACCGGCCTTGCATACCAGGGATAAATCCTACTTGGTTTTGGTGTATAATTCTTTTATACATTGTTAAATTCAATTTTCTTTTTTTTTTTGAAACCAGATCTCACTCTGTCACCTAGGCTGAAGTGCAGTTGTGCAGTCATAGTTTACTGCAGCCTTAACCTCCCCAGGCACAGGTAATCCTTCCACTTCAGCCTCCCAAGTAACTGGAACTATAGCCGTGAGTCACCATGCCCAGTTCATTTTTGTATTTTTGTTTTGTTTTTTGATATGGAGTTCCACTCTGTCACCCAGGCTGGAGTGCAGTGGTGTGATCTCAGCTCACTGCAACCTCCACCTCCTGGGTTCAAATGATTCTCCTTCCTCAACCTCTTAAGTAGCTGGAATTACAGGTGTGCACCACCATGCCTGGCTATTTTTTTGTATTTTTAGTAGAGACAGGGTTTCACCATGTTAGTCAGGGTAGTCTCGAACTCCTGACCTCATCATCCGCCTGCCTCGCCCTCCCAAAGTTCTGGGATCACAGGCCTGAGTAACTGTGTCTGGCCTAATTTTTGAATTTTTTTTTGTAGAGATAGGGTTTCACCATATTTGCCTAGGCTAGTCTCTTAACTCCTGAGCTCAAGCAGTCCACCCACTTTGGCCTTCCAAAGTGCTGGGATTACAGGTGTGATCCCGGCCCAATCTGTACATTTTTAAAGGCGTTTTGCATCTATATTCATGAGAAATACTGCCCTGTAGTTTTCTTGTGATGTCTTTTGTATGGTTTTGGTATTAGGATAATACTAGCCTCATAAAATGAGTTTAGAAGTATATCCTTTGTTTCTGTCTTCTGTAAGAGATTATAAAGAACTGGCATAATTTCCTCCTTAAATGTTTAATAGAAGTCACTAGTGAAGCAATATGCACCTGATATTTTGTGTTCTGGGAAGTTATTAATTGTTGTTGCTATTTCTTTCTGTCTTATTTTATTTATTTATTTTATTTTATTTATTTTATTTTATTTATTTATTTATGGTCTTGCTCTGTCACCCAAGTTGGAGTGCAGTGGCTGATTACTGCAGCCTTGACCTCCTGGACTCAAGGGTTCAACTCAGCCTCCTGAGTAGCTGGGACTACAGGTGTGCAGTGTCACACCCAGCTAGTTTTTCTATTTTTTGTAGAGACAGAATCTCATTATGTTGCTGGTCTTGAATTCCTGGGCTCAAGGGATTCTCTTCCCTCAACCTCCAAAAGTGCTAGGATTACAGGCATGAGCCACTATGTCTGGCCTGTTACCCTTTTAATGTCCATTTGATCTGTAGTGATGCCCTCTCTTTAATTTATGATATAAGTAATTTGTGCCCTTTCCCTTTTTTCTTATCCTGGGTGGAAGCTTATTGATTTTATTGATCTTTACAAAGAACCAGCTTTTGAATTTTCTCTCTTGATTTTCTATGTTTAATTTGATTGATTTCTGCTCTAATTTTTATTATTTCTTCTTTTCTGCTTTAATTTGCTGTTTTCTAGTTTCCTAAAGTAAAAACTTTGATTATTGATTTTTAGATCTTTCTTTTCTAATACATGCACTCCGTGCTATAAATTTCCCTTCATGCACTGTTTTCATTGCATCCCAGAAATTTTGATGTTATGTTTTTATTTTTATTTAGTGTGAAATATTTTACAATTTCTTATGAAAGTTCTTCTTTGACCCATGTGTTATTTAGAAGTGCATTGTGTTAATCTCCATGTATTTCAGAAATTTTTCAGTTGTCTTTCTGCTATTGATCTCTAGTTTAATTCTGTTGTGACAGAAGACACTGTATGATTTCTATTCTTTTAAGTTAGTTAGGGTATGTTTTGTAGCACTCAGAATGTGATCTGTTTTGGTGAATATTCCATGTGAGCATGAGAATAATGTGTATTCTGCTGTTGTTGGCTTAAGTAGTCTATTGTATCCAGTTAATTGATGGTATTTAGTTCAGCTATGTCTTTACTGATTTTCTTGCTGCTGGGTCTGTTCATTTTTGATAGAAGAGTTTTGAAGTCTCCAGCTATAATAGTGCATTCGTCTTTCTCTTTACATTTCTATTGTTTTCTACCTCATGTAGTTTGAAGCTCTGTTGTTAGGTGCATGCATGTTTCTAGGTATTATTAGGTACACGGTACATGTCTTCTTAGAGAATTGACCCCTTTGTCATTATGTAATGATCTTTTATTGTTATTATTAATTTTCTTGGAGATGTATTCACTAGGTTATTCAGGCTGGTGTTGAACTCCTGCCTCAGCCCCCTGAATAGCTGGGATTACAGGTGCAAGCTGCTGTGATTGATTATGATGCCCTTCTTTGTACTTGTCAATTTTTCTTGACATGGAGCCTGCTCTGTCAAATTAATGTAGCAATATTTATTTTCTTTTGAGTATTAGTATGGTATGTGGTTCTACATTCATTTACTTTAAGCTTATGTGTGTTTACCTACTTAAAGTGGGTTTCTTGTAGACAACATCCAATTGGGTTTTGTTTTTTGATTTAATCTATCCAATCTATTTTGTACATTAAGACCATTGATGTTTGAAGTGATTACTGGTATAGGTAGATTAATATCTACCATTTTTGTTATTGTTTTCTATTTGTTGTGTTGTTCTTTTTTTTTTTTTTT
>NW_016107894.1:911936-938753 GCF_001604975.1 Cebus imitator | reverse complement strand
GGAGTCTTGCTCTGTCACCCAGGCTGGAGCTTGGTGGTGCAGTCTCAGCTCATTGCAACCTCTGCCTCCTTGGTTCAAGCGATTCTCCTGCCTTAGCCTCCCAAGTAGTGGGGATTACAGGTGCGTGCCATGCCCAACTAATTATTTGTATTTTTAGTACACATGAGGTTTCACCATTTTGGCCAGACTGGTCTCGAACTCCTGACCTCCAGTAATTCATCTGCTTCAGCCTCCCAAAGTGCTGGATTACAGGCGTGAGCCACCATGCCTGGCCTTCTCTCCTTTCTTAACATATCCATTATACTTCTGTTTTTACTCTTTTTAGTGGTTGCTCTAGATTTTGCAATACAGATTTATAACTAATCCAAGTCCACTTTCAAATAACACTATACCACTTCAAAGATAATGTAAAGGTATTTCATTGTAATAAAATGATCCTAATGTCTCCTTCCTGTCCTTCATATCATTGTAGTCAGTCATATATATTTAGCATACATAAGCACATATATATGTATTTATATGCACAAAATAAATACATAAGCATACATAATTCAATATATTGTTGCTATTGTTTTTTTTTTTTTAATGGGTGAAAGAAATTTTAAAAACACACACATACGATAGAACACATAGTGAGACTGTAACCATTATTATTATTATTATTTTTCTAAGCATATGTCCCAAAGATCAAAGCTTATGAACCTAAACTATTTGACAAACAAAGCACTGATGACTGGTCTTGTGATTAGATTTAGTGAGCCTTTGTTTAATATTTGAGAAAAGAATAGTTAAAAATTTAGTATGTTTTATATATATATATATATATATATATATATATATATTTTTTTTTTTCTTTCAGTTCTTGTGCAACAGTTCTCTGATTTAAGCAGTATGTAAGAGGATTAGTCACTCACATTAGAGGCCTACCTGTTTTTGTTTTTGTTTTTATTCTTAGAAGTTATTTATTTATTTATTTATTTTAAGAAAGAGAGAAAGGAAGAAAGAGAAAGAATAAAAAAAAAGAAAGAAAAAGTGAAGGAGAGGAAGAATGAATGTTGCTGTTGTTTTGAGCAAACTGTTATCTATTAGATCAATTAAGCATAAAAAAAAAGAATAATTTGTTATGTTGCCTACACTTTTTCCTTCTTCAATGCAGATCTGGGTTTCTGCCCTGTATTATTTTCTTTCTCTCCAAAGAACTTTTAACATGTTTTGCAAGAGAAGTTTATGGCCAAAAAATTACCCCAGTTTTTGTCTGAGAAAGTCTATTTCTCCTTCACTTTTGAAGGATAATTTTGTGGGGTGCAGAATCTAGGTTGGTGGGTTTTTCCTTCTAACTCCTTAATATTTCACTTTGCCTGTTTTAAAATAGGGTGATTTTTGTATTTGTTCATTTGTTTAAGTTTCTTATAAATTCTGAATATTAGATCTTTGTAGAATACATAGTTTGCAAATAATTTCTCCCATTCTGTAGGTTGTCTGTTTCCTCTGTTGGTAGTTTCTTTTGCTTTGTGAGTTCTTTTATGTGTGTGTGTGTGTGTGTGTGTGTGTGTGTGTGTGTGTGTGTATATATATATATATATATATATGTTTTATTGTGTTTTAGGTTTTGGGGTACATGTGAAGAACATGCATGATTGTTGCACAGGTACACACATGGCAGTGTGGTTTGCTGCCTTCCTCCCTATCACCTATATCTGGCATTTCTCCTCATGTTATCCCTCCCCAACTCCCCACAGACTATCCCTCTATCCCTGCCCTATTTCTCCCCACAGACTCCAGTGTGTGATGCTCCCCTCCCTGTGTCCATGTGTTCTCATTGTTCAACACCCGCCTCTGAGTGAGAACATGCGGTGTTTGATTTTCTGTTCTTGTGTCAGTTTGCTGAGAATGATGGTTTCCAGGTTCATCCATGTCCCTACAAAGGACACAAACTCATCATTTTTGATGGCTGCATAGTATTGCATGGTGTATATGTGCCACATTTTCCCTGTCCAGTCTATCATCGATGGGCATTTGGGTTGGTTCCAAGTCTTTGTTATTGTAAACAATGCCGCGATGAACATTCGTGTGCATGTGTCCTTATAATAGAACGATTTATAATCCTTTGGATATATACCCAGTAATGGGATTGCTGGGTCAAATGGAATTTCTATTTCTAGGTCCTTGAGGAATCACCACACTGTCTTCCACAATGGTTGAACTAATTTACACTCCCACCAACAGTGTAGAAGTATTCCTATTTCTCCACATCTTCTCCAGCATCTGTTGTCTCCCGATTTTTAAATCACCATTCTAACTGGCATGAGATGATATCTCAATGTAATTTTGATTTGCATTTCTCTAATGGCCAGTGATGATGAGCATTTTTTCATATGTTTGTTGACCTCATGTATGTCTTCTTTTGAAAAGTGTCTGTTCATATCCTTCGCCCATTTTTGAATGGGCTTGTTTTTTTCTTGTAAATCTGTTTTAGTTCTTTGTAGATTCTGAATTTTAGCCCTTTGTCAGATGGGGAGAATGCAAAACTTTTTTCCCATTCTGTTGGTTGCCGATTCACTCTAATCGTTATTTCTTTTGCTGTGCAGAAGCTCTGGAGTTTAATTAGGTCTCATTGGTCTGTTTTGGCTTTTGTTGCCAATGCTTTTGGTATTTTAGTCATGAAGTCCTTGCCTGTGCCTATGTCCTGAACAGTTTTGCCTAGATTTTCTTCAAGTTTTTCATGGTGTTAGGTCTTATGTTTAAGTCTTTAATCCATCTGGAGTTAATTTTAGTATAAGGTGTCAGGAATGGGTCCAGTTTCTGCTTTCTGCACATGGCTAGCCAGTTTTCCCAACACCATTTATTAAACAGGGAATCCTTTCCCCATTGCTTGTTTTTGTCTGGTTTGTCAAAGATCAGATGGTTGCAGATGTGTGGTGTTGCATCCAAGGCCTCTGTTCTGTTCCATTGGTCTCTGTTTTGGTACCAGTACCATGCTGTTTTGATTACTGTAACCTTGTAGTATAGTTTGAAGTCAGGTAGTGTGATGCCTCCCGCTTTGTTCTTTTTGCCTAGAATTGACTTGGCTATGCAGGCTCTCTTTTGGTTCCATATGAAGTTTAAGGTGGTTTTTTCCAGTTCTGTGAAGAAGGTCATTGGTAGCTTGATGGGGATAGCATTGAATCTGTAAATAACTTTGGGCAGTATGGCCATTTTCATGATATTGATTCTTCCTAACCATGAGCATGGAATGTTTCTCCATCTGTGTCCTCTCTTACTTCCTTGAGCAGTGGTTTGTAGTTCTCCTTGAAGAGGTCCTTTACATTCTTTGTTAGTTGCATTCCTAGGTATTTTATTCTCTTTGTAGCAATTGTGAATGGCAGTTCGTTCTTGATATGGTTCTCTTTAAGTCTGTTATGGGTATATAGGAATGCTTGTGACTTCTGCACATTGATTTTGTATCCTGAGACTTTGCTGAAGTTGCTTATCAGTTTCAGGAGAATTTGGGCTGAGATGATGGGGTCTTCTAAATATATAATCATGTCGTCTGCAAATAGAGACAATTTGACTTCTCCCTTTCCTAATTGAATACACTTTATTTGTTTTTCTTGCCTGACTGCTCTGGCTAGAACTTCCAATATTATATTGAATAAGAGTGATCAAAGATGGCATCCTTGTCTAGTGCGAGATTCCAAAGGGAATGCTTCCAGTTTTTGCCCATTGAGTATGATATTGGCTGTGGGTTTGTTGTAAATAGCTTTACTATTTTGAGATATGTTACATCAATACCTAGTTTATTGAGAGTTTTTAGCATAAATGGCTTTTGAATTTTGTCAAAGGCCTTCTCTGCATCAATTGAGATAATCATGTGGTTTTTGTCTTTGGTTCTGTTTATGTGGTGAATTACGTTCACAGACTTGGGTATGTTCAACCAGCCTTGCATCCCGGTGATGAAACCTACTCGATGGTGATGGATAAGGTTTTTGATGTGCTGTTGTAATCAGTTTGCCAGTATTTTATTGAAGATTTTTGCATCTATGTTCATCATGGATATTGGCCTGAAATTTTCTTTTTTTGTTGAGTCTCTGCCGGGTTTTGGTATTAAGATGATGTTGGTCTCATAAAATGATTCAGAAAGGATTCCATCTTTTTGTATTGTTTGGAATAGTTTCAGAAGGAGTGGTACCAGGTCCTCTTTGTATTTCTGGTATATTTCGGCTGTGAACCCATCTGGTCCTGGGCTTCTTTTGGTTGGTAGGCTATTAATTGCTGCCTCAACTTCAGACCTTGTTATTGGTCTGTTCAGGGTTTGGACTTCTTCCTGGTTTAGGCTTGGGTGGATGCAAGTGTCCTGTAATTTATCTATTTCTTCCAGGTTTACTGGTTTATGGGCATAGATTTGTTTGTAGTAATCTGTCATGGTGGTTTCTTTAGTTCAAATGGATCCTACCTGTCAAGTTTTGTTATTGTTACAGTTGCTTCTGGGGACTTAGCCAAAAAGCCTTTGCCAAGGCCAATGTCAGGAAAGGTATATCCTAGGTTTTCTTCTAGGACTTTTTACTTTGAGTTCTTACAGTAAGTCTTTAATTCATCTTGAGTTAATTTTTGTATGTGGAGCAAGATAGGAGTCTAGTTTCAATCTTTTGCATATAGCTAGCAAGTTATCCCAGCACCATTTATTGAATAGGGAAACCTTTCCCCATTTCTTAACTTTTGTTGACTTTTCTCAAAGATCAGATGTTTATGGGTGTGCAGTTTTATTTCTGTGTTCTCTAACCTGTTCCATTTGTCCAATGTCTTTTTTGTGCCAGTGCTGTGCTGTTTTTGGTTATAGTTGCTTTATAGTATAGTTTGAAGTTGGGTGATGTGATACTTTGTTCTATTTTGCTTACAACTACTTTGGATGTTTGAGTTCTTTTTTGGTTCCATATGAATTTTAGAATTGTTTTTTCTAATTCTGTGGAAAGTTACTTTGGTAGTTTGATAGGAATAGTGTTGAATCTGTAAATTGCTTTGGGTAGTATGGCCATTTTAACAATACTGATTCTTCCAATCCATGAGCATGGAATGTTTTAACATTTATTTATGTCATCTCTAATTTCTTTCAGCAATGTTTTATAGTTCTCCTTGCAGAGATCTTTTACCTCCTTGGTTAGCTGTATTCCTAGGTGTTTCATTATTTTTTGTTCTTTTTTGGTGGCTATTTTATATGCGCTTATGTTCTTGATTTGACTCTCAGCTACAACATTATTAGTATATAGAAATGCTACTGATTTTTGTACGTTAGTTTTGTATCCTGAAACTTCATTGAAGTTGTTTGTCAGTTCTAGGAGCCTTTTGGTGGAATCTTTAGGGCTTTCTAGGTATAGAATCATGTTGTTAGCAAAGAGAGATAGTTTGACTTCTTTTCCTATTTGGATGCTTTTTATTTCTTTCTGTTTCCTGATTCCTCTTGCTAGGATTTCCAATACTATGTTGAATAGGAGTGGTGAGAGTGGGCATCCTTGTCTTATTCCAGTTCTCATGGGAAATTATTCTAGCTTTTGCTCATTCAGTATGATGTTGGCTGTGGGTTTGTCATAGATGGCCGTTATTTTTATTTTTATTTTTGAGATGGAGTTTTGCACTTTTTTCCCAGGTTGGGGCGCTGTGGTGCATTCTCAGCTCACTGCAGCCTCCACCTTCCGGATTTAAGCAATTCTCCTGCCTCAGCCTCCCGAGTAGCTGGGATTACAGGCATGTGCCACCATGCTCAGCTAATTTGTATTTTTAGTGGAGACAGGGTTTCTTCATGTTGGTCAGGCTGGTCTCAAACTCCCTACCTCAGGTGATCTGCCCGCCTTGGCCTCCCAAAGTGCTGAGATTACAGGAATGAGCCACTGTGCCCAGCCATAGATGTGTTGTTTTGAGATATGTTCTTTTGATACCTAGTCTGTTGAGGGTTTTTATCATGAAGGGATGTTGGATTTTATTGAAAAAAATTTTCTGCATCTATTGAGATGACTATATGGTTTTTGTTTTTTATTTCATCTATGTGGTGAATCACGTTTATTGATTTGCATGTATTGAACCAACAGTGCATCCCAGGAATAAAGCCTACTTGATCTCGGTGATTAACTTTTGGATGTGATGCTGGATTCGGTTTGCTACTATTGTGTTGAGGATTTTTGTGTCTGTGTTCATCAGGGATATTGGCCTGAAGTTTTCTCTTTTTGTTGTATTTCTCTAAAATTTTAGTATCCGGGTAGTGCAGGCTTCATAGAATGAGTTAGGGAGGAGCCACTCATCCTCATTTAAAAAAAAATAGTTTCAGTAGGATTGGTATCAGTTATTTGTGCAGCTGGTAGAATTGGGCTGTGAATCGGTCTGGTGCAGAGGATTTTTTTGTTGATAGGTTTTTTATTACTGATTGAATTTTGAATCTTGTTGTTGGTCTGTTCAGGTTTTCCCTTTCTTCCTGGTTTAATCTTAAGAGTTTGTGTGTTTCCAGGAATGTATTCATTTCCTCTAGATTTTCTAATGTGTGTGCTTAGAGGTGTTCATAATAATCTCTGAGGATCTTTTGTATTTCTACGGGATCAGTTGTCATCCTTGTTATTTCTGATTGTGCTTTTTTGGATTTACTCTTTTTTTTTCCCCCTTTCGGTAATCTAGCTAGTGGCCTATCAATCTTGTTTATTCTTTCAACAAATTAGCTCTTTATTTCATTGATCGTTTGTATGGATTTTTGTGTCTCAGTTTTGTTCGAATCTTGTCTGATTTTAGTTAGTTATTTTATTTTGCTAGCTTTGGGATTAGTTCTTTTTTTTTTTCTATTTCTTCTAGGCAAGATGTTAGATTGTTAATTTAAGATGTTTCTGACTTCTTGAATAAGGCATTTAGTGCCGTAAACTTTCTTATTGCTTTAACTGCAACCCAAATATTTTGGTAAGTTGTGTCTCTGTTTTCATTAATTTCAATGAATTTTTAAATTTCCTGCTTAATTTCATTTTTCACACGAGTTATTCAGGAACAGGTTAATTTTCATGTATTTTTATAGTTTTGATGGATCTTTGTGGAATTGATTTCTATTTTTATTGCACTGTGGTCTCAGAGTGCTAGGTTTTGATTTTTTTAATTTATTGAGACTTGCTTTATGACCTAGGATGTGGTAAGTCTTAGAATATGTTCCATGTTCAGATAAGAAGAATGTATATTCTGTGGTTATTAGGTGGAGTATTCTTCAGATGTCTATTAGATCAAATCAATAGTCCCAAATTTCTTTGTTAGTTTTCTGCCTTGATGATTTGTCTAATGCTGTCAATGGGGTGTTGAAGTCTCCCACTATTAGCGTCTTTGTTATTCACTTCATAGGTCAAGAAGAACTTGTTTTATGAATTTGGATGTTTCATTGTTGGGTGCATATATATTTAGGATAGTTAAGTGTTACTGCATTGAAACCGTTATCATTATGTAATGCCCTTCTTTGCCCTTCTTGATGGTTGTTAGATTAAATTCTGTTTTATCTGATATAAGAAAACCCAGCTTTAGGCTGGGTGCAGGGGCTCAGGCCTATAATCCCAGCACTTTGGAGGCCAAGGTGGGTGGATCACCTGAGGTCAGGAGTTCAATACCAGCCTGGCCAACATGGTGAAACGCCATCTCTACAAAAAGATACAAAAAAGTTAGCCAGGCATGGTGGCATGCAACCGTAATCCAAGCCACTCAGGAAGCTGAGGCAGGAGAATTGCTTGCACCTGGGAGGCAGAGGTTGCAGTGAGCCAAGATCCGCCATTGTACTCCAGCCTGGGCAATAAGAGTGAAACTCTGTCTCTGGGAAAAAAAAAAAAAGGAAGAAAGAAAGAATACAAAGCTAATGTTTAATCTTTGTGGAGATTGGGTTTCACTATTGCCTAGGCTGGTCTTGAACTTCTGGGCTCAAGTGATCCTCCCACCTTGACTTCGCAAAGTGTTGGGATACAGGGATGAGCTACTGTGCCTGGCTAATTTTTTTGTTGTTCCTCTATAGGTAAGACTTGTTTTTCTTTCCCCTCTAGCTTCATTCGGAATTTTTTCATTTTTCCAAACTGCTCCTTTGGAGTCAAAAGCGTTTCTTTATCTTTGATGGTTTAAAATAATATGTGTAGATGTAGGTTTTTGGCTTTTTTTTTTTTTTTTTTTTTTTGCATTTATCTCACCTGGGGTTTTCTGAATTTCCTGGATCTCTGGTTTGGTGTTTCACATTAACTTGGGGAAATTCTTAGTCATTGATTCATGTAGTTATCTGTTGCTTTCTCTCTTTCCCTTGTGGTGTTCCCATTGTGTATGTATTTGTTACATCTTTTATAGTTGTCCCTTAATCCTCTCTTTTGTTTTGTTGTTTGTTTTCTTTCTTTGTCTGTCTTTGTCCTCTTTGATTTTCTCTTTTGGAGATTTGTGTAGATATATCCTCAAGCTTAGATACTTTTTTTTTTCTCAGCTGTGTCCAGTCTATTCACAAGCCCGTAAAAGGCTTTCATCATTTCTATTACAGTGTTCTTGTGTTTCCCTTTGGTTCTTTCTTAGGATTTTCATCTCTGCTTACATTACCTACCTCTTCTTGCATGGTGTCAACTTTATCCATTAGAGCCCTGAGCATATTATTCAATGTTGTTTTAAATTCCTGATCTGATTATTTCAACATCTCTGCCATGTTTGGCTCTGATATTTGCTTTTTCTATTCAAATTGTGTTTTTTTGCCTTCTAGTGTTCCTTGCATATTTTTCTTGATAGCTATACATAATGTACTGCATAAAACAACTGCTAAAAATAGACTCTTAGTAACGTGGTAAGAAGGGGAGAGAGGGGAAGCATTCCATAGTCCTATGATTTGTTCTCAGTATTTTAGTGTGCCTTTACCTCTGGACTATGAACTTTATAAGTGCTTCTAGTCCTCCCACACCCCATTGGGTGGGACAGGATGGTTAGAATGGGTTGCATTTGGATATTTCCTCTCCTTCAGATCAATTAAGCTTCAATAAAACCCCAGGCCAGTCATGGTGGCTAATGCCTGTAATTCCAACACTTTGGGAGGCTGAGTTGGACAGATTGCTTGAGCACAGGAGATTGAGATCAGCCTGGGCAATGTGGTGAAATCCCGCTTCTACAAAAAATACAAAAAATTATCTGGGCATGGTGGTATGCATCTGAGTCCCAGCTACTCAGAAGGCTGGGAGGTGAGAAGATCACTTGAGCCCCGAAGGTCAAGGCTGCAGTGAGCTATGATTGTGCCACTGCACTCCAGCCTGGGCAACAAAATGACACCCTGCTTGAAAAAATAAAAAAAATTAAAATAAAAAATAAATAAATAAAACAAACTCCAACAGGTTAGGTGTAGTTAACTTGTTTCTCCTGAGGGTAGACCTTGTTAGGAAGAACAGAATGTTGTGGCATATTTTAAAATGGTTCCTTTTCTCTTCCCCCTACTGGAAGCATGAGGGAATTTTTCTCCTATATATGCTGTGAAAAATTAGTCCAACTCCTAAAGGTAAAACTCACAAAAGCATGATTTCTGTCTAATAGTTCTGTAAATTTCAGAGAGCATACCTATGCCTAGGTACCCCTGAAATTTTAAAGTCTTGGACTTGTTGACACCTAGCCTCCAGCAACCTGTCAGTTGCGATTCAGGGTTTTCTACTCTGGCAGTGGTTCCTGTGGATGTTTCTGCTCTTGTATGTCATGACTCTCTGTGTTCGCCCATCTCTCTTTCCAATTTTGGTGGCAACAGTTTGCTCTAAGAAGAGTTGATTTTTTCACTTGTTCGGCTTTATACTTGTTGATAGAATGGTGTGGCAGCTTCCATGTGCCTCACTTGTGGAACTGGAAGTCCCTTCCCCTAATTTTTTATTATGAAAAATTTAAACACCAAAATAGAATTATATAATGAAACATTCATGTATTCAAAGCTCAGTCTTAATAAGTATTAGCATTTTGGCCAATATTGTTGCAAATATATACTATTCCTAATACATTTTTTCTCCACATTTCTGGAGTACTTTAAAAAAATTGTAGCCATCATATAATTTTTTGAGTATGTATCTCTGTCTAACAAATGGGGGCTCCTTTGTTTTTGTAATGAAAATATTCTTTATAGATAAATCTACTTTGTTTTATAGATTTGTGTTCCTAGTTCCTAGTAAGAGAATGTGTGAAGTTGGGGTATGGGGTGTTTGATTTATGAAAATTTGGCAGACATTACTTTGCCTGTGAGAGCTTCATTGATGATTGATGATTTTGTGAATCCATTAACTTGTTTTTTGTTTTGTTTTGTTTTTGTTTCAGTTTTGAGACAGGGTCTTGTTTTGTCACCCAGGCTGGAGCGTAGTCTCGGCTCACTGCAACCTCTGCCTCCTGGGTTCAAGTGATCCTCCTGCCTCAGCCTCCCTAGTAGCTGGGACTACAGGCTTGTGCCACCATGCCTGGCTAATTTTTGTATTTTTAGTAGGGACAGAATTTCACCATGTTGGACAAGCTGGTCTTGAACTTGTGACCTCAGGGGATCCACCTGCCTTGGCCTCCCAGAGTACTGGGATTACAAATGTGAGCCCCTGAGCCTGGCCCCATTAACTTGTACTTACTAAAGCATAGAAAGTTTTGGCCATTTATCCATTGCCACAAAAAAAAAAAAAAAAAAAAGAAGTGTATGAAAGTTTTTATGTAAGAATGAATTAGAAGTAGCTGTGTTAAGCATTAGGGAAATGTGTGGTATCTGTATTTTGAAAAGTGAAATAACAGGTTGTAGAATTTCCTTAGGTGACCAGTTTTAAGAATGGATTGGATGGAGACTCATTGGAGAGGAAACCCGTGTTCTCAGATTTTCCTTTTTTAATTAATGGACTTTCTTTTTCTTTTTTTAGACATGTTCTCATTCTGTTGCTTAGGCTGGAGTACAGTGGCACAATTATGGCTAACTGCAACCTTGAACTCTTGGGCTCAGGCAATACTTCTGTCTCAGCCTCTTGAGAAACTGGGACTTCAGGTGCATGGCACTATGCCCAACTAATTTTTTTAAAAAGAATTTTGTAGAGATGGAGTTTTGCTATTTTGCCCAGGCTGGTCTTGAACTCTGGGCCTCACGCAGTCTTCTTGTCTTGGCCTCCAAAAGTGGTGAGAATATAGGCGCGAGGCACTGTATCTGGACCTGGACTTTACTTTTTAGAACTGTTTTAGGTTTACACAAAATTGAGTAGAAAATGTAAAGTTTCTGTGTACAGACTCCCTATCCAGTGTTTACTATTATTAACACCTTGCATTCTTGTGATACAGTTGTTACAATTGATGAACCAATATTGATAGGTTTTTTTTTTTGTCTGTTTGTTTTTGCTTTTGTTTTCTGAGACAGAGTTTCACCCTGTTGCCCGGGCTGGAGTTCAGTGGCCTGATCTTGGCTCACTGCAACCTCCGTCCTCCAGGTTCAAGCAATTCCCCTCCTTCAGCCTCTTGAATACCTAAGATTACACGTGTGTGCCACCACATCCGGCTGATTTTTGTATTTTTAGTAGAGACAGGGTTTTGCCATGTTGGCCAGGCTGATCTCGAACTCCGACCTCAGGAGATCCGCCTGCCTGGGCCATCCAAAGTGTTGGGATTACAGGTGAGAGCCACCGCACCCGGTCTTAGATTTTTATTAACTGAAGTCTGCAATTTACAGTAGGGGATTCTTTTCTTTCTTTTTCTTTTTTCATAAAAATATATTTTTTAAAGTAGAGACAAGGTCTCACTATGTTGAGAGCTTGAACTCCTGGCCTGAAATGATATCTTTGCCTTGGCCTCCTGAAATAATACCTTTCTTAATAATGTGAACACAATAGTATTAAAATCCTAACAAAATTAACCGTTACTTTATAATACCCTCTCATTTATCCAGTAGTTAATTTATCTCATTATCTCAAAAATATCATTTTACAGTTGGCTTTGTTCAAATTAGGATTAATATACAAGGCAGGCACATTGCTGTATATTTTGTTGTAATGTCACAGTTTGCTCTTCCCTGCTTTTTTTTTCCTTTGCCTTTCCATTTATTTGTTGAAGGAATGAAATTCTTAGTTTGATAAAATAGTCTAAAATCTGGATATGGCTGATTGCATCCTTGTGTGTCTTTTAACATGTTGTTCCATCCTTATTTTTTGCGAACTCCTAATTAGATCTAGAGGCTTAGTGAGATTCCTGCTGTTATTTTTGGGAAGAATACATCACCTAGATTCATTGTTTTCATTAGGGGTTGCAAAATGGTGGTTTTCCTAATTCTCTGATTCCTTCTAAATTCCTTAACTGGCTGGGTGCGGTGGGTCACACCTGTAATCCCAGTACTTTGGGAGGCCGAGGCAGGCATATCACAAGGTCAGGAGTTTGAGACCGGCCTGGCCAACATGGTGAAACCCCATCTCTACTAAAAATGCAAAAATTAGCCAGGTGTGGTGATGCATGCCTGTAATCCCAGCTACCGGGGACGCTGAGGCAGGAGAATTGCTTGAACCCAGGAAGTGTATGTTACAGTGAGCCAAGATCGTGCCACTGTACTCCAGGCCTGGTGACAGAGCAAGACTCCATCTTGGGTGAAAAAAAAATAATAATAAATAAATAAATAAATTCATTAACTGAAATTATTCTACAGAGTAGAATGTTATTCTATCATTTGTTTCCCCTGAAATATAGTTAGTATAGGAGTTTTCTTCTCTTATTGATCAATTTTCAGAATAATAAGTTGTGCTCTTATATGACCGGTGATTTGTTTTTTGTTTTGAGTATCATTATGAACTTAACACTTTTTTCTATATTTTATTTTAAACCATTTAAGTCATTATCCTTTTGAAACTAAAATTTCCTATCTTTGACTAGTAGAAGCCCTTTCACATTGGTTTCTGTGTTCTTCTTGTATAACTTCAATATTCTTTGATGTCATCCTTGTTTTTTGGCACAGCAGAGTATTTCAGATTTTCGGTAAACTTTTTCTATGCCATATTCAGAATCAGGAACCCTGTTTCTCCTAGTAAATGTGTTTCCTTATATTGGGAAACAATTGAGACTACGATATGACCACTAGGGTACTAATTGCTATTGGGCAAACACACTTCTCTCGATACGTTTTAATAAGGACTGTATTTTACCTTGTTTATTATCTTGTGTACTTTTCAACTTGTGGTGTGGTACTTAAGAAATTTTAAATTTTCAGGAGGCTGAGGCAGGAGAATCACTTGAACCCAAGAGGCCAGAGGTTGCAGTGAGCCAAGATTGTGCCATTGCTCTCCAGCCTGGGTGACAAGAGTGTGAGAATCTGTCTCAAAAATAAATAAATAAATAAATAAATTTGTATTCTCTTTTAAATTGCAGGCCTCTTAAAAGGCAGATATTATGTATATTTAAACTTTTATATTATGCATACTGACAAAATAATAGCACAGCGTTTCTTCATTTCAGTGATAGCATACATTTGTAAATTGATGTGGGAAGATAGGATAACATACCTCTTCCGTTTCTGGTTATTTACTTCATAAACTTTATTGTTGATTTTTTTATGAGTAAGAAAAATAAATTTTGAGGTTCTGGAATAATTTGCCAAAAAGTGCTATAAATACTTGTTGTTACTCACCTTTGGAATGACTAGGGCTCAGAGTCCCAAGACCGTGTCATAATAAAGATTCAATTCCTTGTTATAATGGAGGACAGTCCCCTGGATCTTCCAGAAAATTTTCATTTGGTTTAAGGAATTGAGGTTTTCTTTGTTTTTCTTTTTAAACTCTTGCATATAGTTTGGTCTAATGTTTTAGGAATTCAGAATATTGTAAAATTCCTATTATAGTAAGTCCTCAGTTAAGTCTCAGTAGGTAGTTGGAAACTGCAAAGTGAAACGATGAATACAAAACCAATTCTTTTTCCTCACCAATGTTATGACAAAATGACTTTGAACTCAATAAGGGTTTTTGAGGACCAAATTATGTTACATGTTGTTTTACTAAAAGCACCTCTCAATGACATTAAAAGAGGACTTGCTGTAATTATACTTAATACAGTGTATCGTTTTATCAAAGGAAGTCTTCTTAGGATCTTTAAAAGTCTATACATTGTTTTCTGGCTTCTAATTGGTATGTAAATATTTACTTGAACACAACAAAATCTTTTTCTTTTAAAAGTATTCTGTGGCTCATGCCTATAATCCTAGCACGTTGGGAAGCCAAGGCAGGAGGATCACTTGAGGCCAGGAGTATGAGATCAGCCTGAGCAACATAGTGAGAAACNAAAAAAAAAAAAAAAAAAAAGCCAAGTATCATGATGTGTGCCTGTGAACCCAGCTACGTAGGAGGCCAAGGTGGGAGGATTACTTGAGCCCAGGAGGTCAAGGCTCCAGTGAGCCATAATTATGCCACTGCATTCTAATCTGGGTGACAGAGTGATACCCTGCGTCTAAGTAAATAAATAAGTAAAAATATTCCATAGATCTGATTTGTCATTCTTTTTTTTTTTTTTGGAGGGGGGATGGAGTCTCAAACTATTGCCCAGGCTGGAGTGCAGTGGTGCCATCTCGGCTCCCTGCAACCTCTACCTCCTGGGTTCGTATGATTCTTCTGCCTCAGCCTCCCGAATAGCTGGGATTACAGGCATGCTCATTTATTCTTATGTGTGTTCTCTTCATAGTATGTTCAATCTGATGAAGATGATTATATTTAAAAATCACTACTTAAGTCAGTGATTGAATAGAAATTGTTTGGCTCTTCTGTCCCATTTTAGCTCCTTACTTTATGCTGTGAGTGATCAGCATTATCTCTTGTACTTTTTCATTTTTCAGTGCACCAACCTGAGTAGAACTGATGTTTTTCTGTTTATTCCCTTGGATGAAAAGGTAATTCATTGAAGGATTATTTAATTATTTTAAATTTTTCTCCTTTATGTCCCCTAAAGTGAGTGGAGGTGCAACTAATACTGAAAAAAAAAAATGTAGAATAAATGTCATTGTTTGATAACAAAACAAGCTTGTTCTCAGGTGAGATATTTGGGAATTAATTTGTCTTGCCTCGTATAAACACAGGAAAAACTACATTTTTCCTTATAGGTCATGAAGAGGAAATGATTTTGTTTTGATTTTCAGGGATTTTTTTCTTTTTTACGCTGAAATGTTGGTCCTGGATTTTATTTTTGCCTTTTAGGCTGCAGAGCACAAGCTGAGAGTTGGGAAGGAGGGTTACTATTACAGGAGAGCAGCTGCACCTGTTACACCTTCCCTGCTTGAAGTCTCCAGCTACTGCTGCAAAGTATGACTACTCCTTTTTCCCAGTCATAAGAATAGAAGAAATATGTAATTTGTGGATTAGACTGCTGGTTTATCCAGTATAGAAGACCGAAAATTGCTCCACAGGGACCTTTTGTGGGAGAGCAAAATAGTTACATACTGGGACCTGAAAAATTAGAGATACATCCTTACCCTTCATTATATCCTTTAACCTTATGTAAACATATAATTTACTCTTTTGCTTATTTTATCCTGTGCATTTTTGCTTGTCCTTGCTGATGTTCATTGTTCCATCAAAGGGGGTATGGAGGTCTCTGAGAACTTCACCTGTTGAGTATGTTCATTTTAACATTTTTCTCCTTGGAAGATGTAACATTATCTGTAGGCTTGGGGATTCATTTATTCATTAACTCTGCTTTTGTTTAGAAAAATGACACATATTATTTTAAGGAGGAGAGGTCTATTTCCTTGAAATGGAATAGAATATATGTGTATTTTCCTAAAAACGTATGTACATATTTATGTATGATCTCTATATAAATTGATATATAAATATATAAAGTATATAAAAATATGCTATCTCTATATATAAATATATAAAGAACATTTAGAATCACATATAACTCAGGAAGCCCCTGAGGTGATTAGAATCAGAGGGTTTAGGGAAGGAGAAGATATTTTACTTTATCCCTTTATACCCATTATATTGTAATGTAATTAAAAGCTATTTTATGTTGTGAACTTAATGTATACATAGCTGGTAATGGCTGGGCGCTGTGGCCATGCCTATAATCCCAGCACTTTGGGAGGCTGAGGTGGGATCACTTGAGGTCAGGAGTTCGAGACAAGTCTGGCCAACGTAGTGAAACACTGTATCTACTAACAGTACAAAAATTAGCTGGATGTGCTGGCGCACACCTGTAGTTCAGATACTTCGGAGGCTGAGCTAGGAGAATTGCTTGAACCCAGGATGTGAATGTTGCAGTGAGCCAAGATCGCATCACTGTACTCCAGCCTGGGTGACAGAGTAAAACTTCATTTAATAAAAACAGTTGGTAATATCTTATGTGTGGGGAGATCTATAGTAGTGTTTGAGTGCTAAGGCTATGGTAGAACAGTGCTACTGAATGTTAGACTCATTCATACTTTATCTTGTTTTAATATAATTCATAGATAACTGATATCCAGTTCATGCATAAAGCCTCCTTCCATTTCACTAATAAACCTTTTTAAGAGTGTAAATGGTCACAGTAAGAAACTTAAAAATCAGCACAACAGAATAAAGTGAGAAGTAAGTTTCCTTTAAGCCCCTCACTTTCTTCTCCACGGTTAACCACTTGTTACCAGTTTCCTGTGTATTTTCCGGAAATGTTCTATGCATATTATAATCAACTCTATGTAATCAGCGTGTAGATATATATACACGCACATATATAAAATCATATGTCTAACATAATATATATAATCTGTTTACATATATATGCATATATAAAATCTCCCTTATCCTCCTTCCCCAACAACATATGGAATCAAACTATATATGCTGTTCTTCAACTCAATGTGTCCCTTCAATTCAGTCACTTAGGTTCATTTTCTATTCACCTTAATGTTTTGCAGCAAGAGTGATCCTTCAGACATACCAAACAGTTGTTTCACTCCCCAACCTTTGCTAAAAACTGTTTATAGTCTTCTTTTTCTCATATGAAGTCCACATACCTTAACATGGCATACAAAACATGGAACTGACCTTTGCCTGCTTCTTCTGCTTCTTTTATAGAAAATGTTGAGCTTATACCCAGAGTGCCAGTCATCCTGAAGTGTTTTCAGTTTCTTAAGGCTTACAGGCTCTCACCTGCAAACTGCTTCCTTTTTCTCACACTTTGGATAATACCTGCTTTTTTTTTCCTTCTTTTAAAAAACATATAGTAGTCCTAATATTTATAAAAATCCACAGGTAAAACAAGATTCAAAGACATGAAGCAAAGTGCAATTAAGAACTTCACTTTTTTTTTGCATACATGTAATGTCCAAAGGTATATATGCTTTTAAAAAAATGTGATTCTGCTAACTTGCTTTTTCCCTCTGCCTCAATAAGATAATTACAGGATTTATTTTTAATTTTTAAAAATCAACGTCATACAAGTAGTTTAAAATAATCAGTTCTACAAAGTTTGTTACCAAAAACTGTAGTCCAGGTTCTGGTTCCAGATAAGATGGCATAAGCACACTTCATGTCTCTCCTACTTGAATGCTGCTAAAAACCTGGGCAAAATTCTTAAAGTGGCTATTTGAGGATTCTGAAAAGTAAATTGTAGGGACAGACTGTGGAAGAAGACCAGAATTGAAAGTACCATTGAACCAGCAGTGAGTTTGCCATTTTTTTCTTCCAGTATGCCCCAGCCTGAATTTAATGTATCCTGGAACTTGGAAGTGAGCATTGACATGGACAGAAAATGCATCAAGAGAAGCCTTCTAGTTCTGACTCAAGGAGGAGGAAAGGGGTCTCCTAATGCCCAGAGAAAGCATGGAAATCCTACATCTTTCTCTCTTTTTTTATTTTCTTTATTCTCTTATACCCAGGCCTCAAAACAGTTCTTGATAGTGGCTGCAGTGGCCTTAATGGGGGCAGGCAAGAGCCTAAAATAGAGAGAATTCTTCCTCTCAGATTGGAGGAGCTGTGGTCTGAAAAAAGTTGGGCAAATCCCTAACTGCTTTTTTTCTCCCTTTGCTGTTGCCCTTGCCTGATGTGAGCACAGTCATGGAAAGCACTCTGCAGAGTGCTGTTAATAAAACCCCAGAGTTCTACTGGAAGACTGGAAAAGGGGAGCCCCAGTGAAATGAAAGATTGTAGAAGAGGGAGGAACTTGGGAAACTGACCACCTAAAGTTGCTTGTGGACTCTTGAGCTGACCTCCAAGCTGTGCATGCATAGGTCTGATCCTAAACAGCATATATGGACTTTGAGAATTGAATTATGGAATAGACCACTACCTACATCCCAAACTGGAAATTATGTGGGGTTACTTATGGAACACATTAAATATAACTGCAAAAGTTTTGCAAACTGAACTGTCATTAGAAATACAACCTACAGAAGGCTGGTCAGAACTTGAAGCATGAACTCAACTGGGCCAATGACTGGCTAAAGCAAAAATACCAATATTCATGGTGGGACTTGAATAAGACCTAGAGTCTCATGATATAATATTCAAAATGTCTAGAATACAACCTAGAATCACCCTGCTTAAAAAGAATCGGAAACATCTGAACTCACGTAGAAAAAGATAGAATATAGATACCAATGCCAGGATCATACAGATATTAAAATTATATCAAAGAGACTTTAAATCAGATTAAGACTTTGCTCCAGGAATGAGCAGGAAGACAGACAGTCTTAGCAAGGGAATAGAATATATTAAGAACAATGAAATGGAACATTTAGACCCAGGATGTGCAATAACAGACATAAAAAACTCAATGTATTCAATAGCAGAATGGACATGGTAGATGAAAGAGTCACTGAACTTGAAAACAGATCAATAGAAATGATCTAACCTGAACAACAAAGGAAAAACATGTAAAAGAATAAATAGAGCCTCAGTGACCTATGAGTAATACCAAAACATCTAACATTTGTGTCATCAGCAACCCAGAATAAGAAGAGACTGAGTTTGATGCAGCAAAGATATATAAAGAAATAATGACATACAGACTTAAAAGGAGTAAATAAAACTGTTCCTGTTTGTGGATGACATGATTTGTCAATATAGAAAATCCCAATAATCTATAAAAACTTCCTAAAATAAATGAGTTTAGCAAGCGATACAAGATCAGGCCACAAAAAGCAACCATATTTCCGTGTACTAGAAATGAACAATTGAGAACTGAATTTTTTGAAAATTTCAATAGCTCTGAAAAAATGAAATATGTAGGTTATAAATGCAACAAAGTATATGCAGGAGTTTTATGCTGAAAACTTTATAAAACCCTGATTAAAGAAATACAAGAAGATTTAAATAAATGGAGAGGCATACCATATTCATGAATTGGAAGGTTCACTATAGTAAAGATATTGATTCTCCCCAAATTGATTTATAGATTTAATGAAATAATAATAAAAATCCCAGTAGTACTTTTTGTAGTTATAGAGAAGCTGATTCTGAAGTTAATATTGAAAGGCAAAGGACCTAGAGTAGCAAAAACGATGTTGGAAAAGAAGAATAATGTTGGAAAAAAATTAAACTACATAGAGAATAGACTTTAAATGTTCTTCTCATTAGAAATGTTGTGTTTGTGAGGCATGCTGTTAGTTTGATTGAGCCATTCCACAGCGTATACATGTCTTCAAAGCATCATGTTTATACAATAAATATATATAATTTCAGTCAATTAAAAAATGCATAGTGAGATCACCATCTCTACAAACTAATTTAAAAAAAAAAAAAAAAGGCTCAACGTGGTGGTACATGCCTATAGTCCTCTGCTGTTTGGGAGGCTGAAATGGGAGGATTGCCAGAGTCCAGGAGTTTGAGTGCACTATGATTGTGCCACAGTACTACAACCTAGGTGACAGAGTGAGATCCTGTCTAAAAATATAAAATATAAGCAAAAAAAAAGAAAAATCAAACTATATGATTTTAAAACTTAGTACAGAACTAGGATAATCAAGACAGTGGTATTGGCAAAGGCATAGACATATAGATCAAATGAAATAAAATAGTTTTTGGACATAGGCTAACCCATACAAAGAAGGCCAATAATAATCTACAAAGTTGCAAAGGCAATTCAGTGGAAAATGAACAGTCTTGGTGTTGGAACTATTGGGCATCCTTATAAAAAAATAATGAACCTCTGCCTAAACCACACACATACAAAAATTTACTTAAGGTGTATCACTCATCTGAATGTGAGAGATAAAGCTGTAAAACTTTTAGAAGAAAACATGGAGAAGATCTTTGTAACTTGAGTTTAGGCAAGAAGCTTGTCAGATGACAACAAAAGCATGATTCATAAAATAAAAAGATTGATAATTTGGATTTCATTAGGTTAAAAACTTTGCTTGCAAAAGACATTATGAAGAAAATGAAAGACAAGTTACAAGGTGGAAGAAAAATATTTGCAAATCACCTGTAAAGGACTTATTTTCAGAATGCATAAAGCGCTCTGAAAACTCAACAATAAGATAACAGTTTAATTAAAAATATTTAATAAGCTTTTACAGGTACTTAAAAGAAGAAATAGAGTGTAAAATGAGTTCATGAGATGTTTAACATAACTAAACATTAGGAGAATGCACAGTGAGATACCACTGCACACCATTAGAATGGCTTAAACTGTGCTGACTGACTGGCTGCTGATTGGGGCTCCCTTGATCCCCCCCTCCGCCTTGGGTTTGATTAATGTGCTAGAATGACTCACAGAACTCAGGGAAACATGTTTACATATTGCAAAGGATACAGATGAACAGCTGGATGAAGAGATGGATAAGGGTAAGATATTGGGGAGTTGGGGGGAGCTTCTGTGCCCTCTCTGGGTAGGCCACCCTCCCAGCGCTTCCACTCATTCAGCAAACCAGAAGCTCATAAATCTCATTGTTCAAGAGTCTTTATAGAGGTTAATCTCTACCCTTTCCACTCACGTTTCCTTGAAGTTGGTGGGTAAGACTGAAAGTTCCAGCTCTCTCTTCTAAGCACTTAGTCTTTCTGGTGACTGGTCCCATCTGATTATACAGGGGCTTCCCACAGTTATGTGACTAACATAAACTCAGGTGTTATCAAAAGAGTCATAAATAACAAAAGATATTTCTATCACTCAGAAAATTCCACAGATTTTAGAAACTAGGTAACAAGTAGGAGGGACAGAGACTAAATTTATTTCATATTATAGTTGGCTGTTCCTGTCAGTGAGTTCCACATCCATGCATTCCACATTTGTGGATGCAGTCAACCACAGATTGAAAATCTTAGGAAAATGGCCGGGCACAGTGGCTCACACCTGTAATCTCAGCCCTTTGGGAGGCTGACGTGGGTGGATTATTTGAGATCAGGAGTTCGAGACCAGCCTGCCTTCATGGTGAAACTCTGTCTCTACTAAAAATACAAAAATCAGCCAGGCATGGTGGTACATGCCTGTAATCCCCACTTCTTGGGAGGCTGAAGCACGAGAATTCTTTGAACCGGGGAGGCGGAGGTTGCAGTGAGATGAGATTGCACCACTGCACTCCAGCCTGGGTGACAGAACAAGACTTTGTCTCAAAAAATATATATATATATTGCCTCTGTACTAAACATATAGACTTTTTTTTCTATTATTTTTTACTAAACAATCAATATGGCAACTATTTACAGAACATTTATGTTGTAGTAGGTATCATAAGTAATCTGGAGATTATTTAAAATATAGTCATGCATCACACAACAGCATTTTGTTCAGTGACAGTGGTCCCATGAGATTATAATGCTGTGTTTTTAGGGTACAGCACATAAATACTTACCATTGTGTTATAACTGTCTACAGTATGTAGTACAGTGACATGTCATACAGGTTTGTAGCCTAGGAGCAACAGGCTATACCATATAGCCTAGGCATATAGTAGCCTATACCATCTAGGTTTTTGTAAGCACACCCTGTGATGTTCGCACAGTGACTGAATCACCCAAGGATGCATTTCTCAGAATATGTTCCTATTGTTAAGTGAAGCCTGACTGTATATGGGAGGTGTGCATAGATTATGTGGAAATAGTACCCATTTTTTTCCTCTTTTTTTTTTTTTCGAGACAGAGTCTCCCTCTGTTGCCTAGACTGGAGTGCAGTGGGGCGATGTCTGCTCACTGCAACCTCCGCCTTCTAGGTTCAAGTGATTCTTTTGCCTCAGCCTCCCAGGTAGCTGGAATTACAGGCACCTCCCACCACATCCAACTAATTTTTGTACTTCTAGTAGAGACAGGGTTTCACAGGGTTGGCCAGGCTGGTCTCAAACTCCTGACCACAGGTGATCCACCCACCTCAGCCTCTCAAAGTGCTGGGATTACAGGCGTGAGCCACTGCGCCCACCAAGTACCCCTTTTTATATCAGAGATTTGAGCATTGGTTGACTTTGGTATCCAAGGAAGGTCTTGAAACCAGTCCCTCATGGATACCAAGGGACAATTGTATACCACAGTGGCATATAAAGTTTTAGTACACTTTTCTTGTGTCCTCATATTCCCCACCTTAGCCCACCTTCACTCTTATCAAGCCCCCTAGCCTGTTAACTCTATTAGTTATCTATCACATGTACTTAAATCCTTTATGATTTTGTGGGTGACCCTTCTTTTAGAATACTCTTCTCATAAATATGTAAAATCTAGTGATTTAATGTGCATGTGAAGTCTCATGAGCCCAATTTTTGAATCTTCTTTATATCCATAGCAGTTTATAATTTAGAACTCATACTGTATTACATTTTTTTGTTTACATATCTTGACTGTGAACTCTTTGAGGACATGGATCTTACTTAATTTATCTTGTATTTCTAGTGCCTAGTTTAGTACTTGGCATATAATAGGTCGTCCTTTTTTTGTTCTGTCACAGTTTTTTTTTCCCCTTTTAAATAATTATTGACAAGATGTTACTGGAGTTGAAAATCTGTTTCTGTCATTTCCAGGCATACTGGTTAAGAGCAAAGGCTCTGGAATTAAACTGCTTCATCATGTTCTGGTTTTAATTTTGGACAAAGTAACCTCCCTAAGCCTCTATTTCCGTATTTGAGAAATGGAGAATATAATAATACTTGTATTATTGGCGGGATTAAATGCATGTAGCATGCTTAGTATAGAGCCTGGCATAAGATGCTTGCATATTGTGTGTGCATATTATGCTTGCTTATTTATTTATTTAGTTATTTTGAGACAGGGTCTCACTCTGTCACCGAGGCAGGAGTCAGTGGCATGATCACTGCTCATTGCAGCCTTGACCTCCCAGGCTCAGCCAGGAGCCTTCCACCGCAGCTTCCTGAATAGTTGGAACTATAGGCATGTGTCCCCACACCTGGCTAATTTTTGTGTTTGTTGTAGGGATCGGGCCTTGCCATGTTGTCCAGGATGGTAACTTCTGGACTCGAGCAATCCTTCACCTCAGCTTTCCAAAGTGTTAGGATTATAGGCATGAGCCAGTGCGTCTGGCCCATATTATGCACATTTTATTAGCTATTATTACTTCTATTCATTTATTTATACATATTGATTGAGCATTTAACCACAAAACCCAGTCTTTACTGGGTATTTTGCCAGGTACTGTTACAGCCTAGCAAGTTTCTTGCCTGCTGCACAGAAAAAGCATATCCCTACACATAGGCCAAGCTGTGAGATGGTTGTTGCAGCAGAGAGTTTAATAATTGCAGTGTGGCTCAGTGACGATGATGTGTGATATTTCTCAAATCTTCCTTCCCAAGAATTTGGCGAGTAGGGTTTTTGAGGATAGGTTGGTAGTCAGGGGGATAGGGAATGGGCACTGCTGATTGGTTGAGTTGGGGATGAAATCACAGGAATATTTAAACTGTCTTCATGTGCTGAGTCATTTCCTGGGTGAAGGACACCTGGGTGGTGTCAGTTGGTCCACTGCAAAGTCTGAAAAATACCTCAAACACCAGTCTTAGGTTTCACAATAGCGATGTTATCAGTAGGGGCAATTGAGAAGTTGCAAATCTTATAACCACCAGCTGGTGACTCCTGAGTAGTAGGCAGTTACAAAAAGGCAAATTAGGAAACAATGACAAGTTATTATTAACAATACCTAAACCTTAACAGAATTCAGATCCCTACCATAATTCTGTTTGTGGTCTTTCATTAGTTTTACAATGGCAGTTTCTGTCCCCAAAGAGTTAATTTTGAGAAAGGGCTTTTATCATCCTTGCTTTAAAGTTGGAACTGTAAACTAAGTTCCTCCCATAGTCAGCTTGGCCTGTGTGTCAGGATGAGCAAAAGCAGTTAGCTTATGAGGTTAAAAGCAAGATGGAGTCAGCTATGTTAGATGTCTCTCACTGTTACAGTTTTTGCAAAAGTGTTTTCAGTACCAGAACAAGATAGATAAGGTCCCTGTACTCATGGAGTGATACTTCACTGTGTAGTTATTATAAAAGTTTTAACACTTGCTATAAGTGGTAGTGAAGAATTACTGTTCCAATTTAATTGAAGTTCCTTTGTGCTTCCAAAAATTTGTATATTTTTATTGAACTAACTTTATTTAGTAGTTTCATTATTTGCATATATGTGTAAAATGGAAGAGCAGTAACACACTATGCCATGAAGTATAAATAAGAACTCATAAAAGCAATGAAGATGTACTTATGAATCCTAGAATATTTGCTGCTGGCTTTGTGTTTTGATTATTCAGTAAATGGATCTACAGTTTATTTAATTTCTACATTTTTTTCTTTTTAAAAGTAAGGTGGTTTTAGTATGAAGATAAATTTTGTTTTGGTATAACTTTGGAGTTCAATTTTAAAAGAAGCATTCTAACAGGAGTTGGATTTAATATGATCTGTTCCACAGTGGGTAGGTCAGTGCAAACTTGCCTCAAGTCTAAGGAAGCTGAGAGGCCAAAGACAGTGGCTGAAATATCCAGTTCCTCAGAAAGAAATATTTGAGTCTTAGAAGCAGCAGCCATGTCTATGGCTCAGGCAGTAGCAAGACAAGATGGTGGAGTCCCACACTATTGTCACCCACACCCAGGACTTAAATACCGTATGTATCCCCTTGAGGTATACGTGCTTCAAGGGGGATGTGTAGGACAATTGAAGTATAATTATGTCAAGGTTTTTTTTTTTTTTTTTTTTGTCATAAGGGCAGGATTTGTGGTAAGTATGTGCTCTTACACAAGGAACAGTAGATAAACTGGACCTCTTAGAGGCTTTCCTGGAACTGGGGTTAATTGAAAGTCAATATGGCAGATTAGTATCCAAGATGGAGTTGTTTTGGCCTCCACATG
Organism: Cebus imitator; assembly: GCF_001604975.1. Classification (NCBI taxonomy): domain Eukaryota; kingdom Metazoa; phylum Chordata; class Mammalia; order Primates; family Cebidae; genus Cebus; species Cebus imitator. Next base: position 913,565 of record NW_016107894.1, on the reverse strand, counting down.
GTGTTTTACTTTTAGATAATTGAAATGTCTTACTAGAGATACTGTATTTAAATGTTACATGATAGAAAAGGAGAGTCTTAGGGAATGGGTAATACAAGGAAAACACTATGTAACTTATTTTTTATTGTTTCTTTGAAGCTGAGGACAAGAGTAAGTTGCTAATTGACCATCATTTTATCCTTTCATTCTTATGACAGGATAGATAATAGATAACACAGTTTTGCAAATATATGTAAAATATTTTAAGTGGTCAACATGTACTGTGTACACTGCCCCTGGCCAAGAATATTTTTTTTTAAATTGTATTCTCCATTGTACCCATTCTTGCTAGCTTATAACCCCCTTTTTAAACAAAAACATAGAGAATGAAAGAGCAATGTTGTAACTGATAGATAACACAGGTGTGAAAAAATGAGTCTTTTTTTTTTTTTTTTTTTTAAGGGAAGGGGTCTTGCTGTGTTGCCCAGGCTGGTCTCAAACTCCTGGCCTCAAGCAATCCTCCCACCTTAGCCTCCCAAGTAGCTGGGATTATAGGTGAAGCCACTGCACCTGGCTTTGCTGAGTCTTAGTCATATTTATATTTGAAGTCAGTTAGGAGGCAAATTTTTTTTCTGAGTGTTTCATCAGTCTGCCAAATCTTCATCTTCAAGCTTTGGCCTGTTACTGTTCCTTACTTTCAAGCAAGCTCCTTCAAAGGCTGTCTGCCCTCATATTTCATATTCCATTTACTCTTTAACCCATTATAAACTGCCTTCTGCCCCTTGACTCACTAATGACTTCCTGTTTATATTAGTACTTCTCAGCCTTTCTGTATACTTGTCAGTGTCCACTTCCATCTTCATGAAATGTTCTTCTCCCTTGGTTTTGTGTGATACCCCTCTCTCGGTTTCCTCCAATCTTTCAGGCTATTGCTCTATTTCCTTGAGGGACTTTCGTTTTCCCTCATGCTTTGAATGTTGGATTTTCTAGAGTGGGCATGTTGGATCACGCCTATAATCCCAGCACTTTGGGAGGTTGAGGTGGGAGGATTGCTTGAGCCCAGAGTTTGACACCAGCCTTGGTAAGATAATGAGACCCTGTCTTAAAAATAATAATAATGTTACATTTTCCAAATTATGTGCTTAAGTTTCTTCTTATATTTTATTCTTTCACTTGTCAATCTTCCATCTATTGTCCATGAACTAATGGTTCCTCACTAATGCATCTGGAGCTCTGCCTTTTGGTCTCCGCAGCAGGCCTGAACTTACAATGTCTATTGAACTCAATTGATTGTCCTCAAAGTCAGCATTTTAATATTCCTTAAAATCTATACAACCTACTGTATTCTCTTACTTTGGCACAACTTTTCACTTAATTTTACCAATTCTAGTAAAAAAACTCCATCTTTAGTATCGGTCAGATTTATCTTTTTTTATCTTTCTCTAATCCCCGTATTCTTTCTCCTGGCTATTGTAACTGTCCCCAGAGTGAGCTTCTCTACTAGACTCCCCTTTGTAGTCTGCCCTCCTCATTACCACCACAGTGTTTAGTATGTTATTCTTTATCTTAAAATCTTTTTGTTACTTCTCATTACCCTGCAGTAGTTTTCAAATATCTATCCATGCCCTACCTGCTTTAGGATCATTTAAA
>NW_016107894.1:898469-911918 GCF_001604975.1 Cebus imitator | reverse complement strand
GTCTTGCTCTGTTGCCCAGGCTAAGGTGCAATGGTGCAGTCTCGGCTCACTTCAACCTCAGCCTCCTGGGTTCAAGTGATTCTCCTGCCTCAGCCTCCCAAGTAGCTGGGATTATAGGCACCAGCCACCATGCCCAGCTAATTTTTATATTTTTAGTAGAAACTGTGTTTCACCATCTTGGCCAGTCTGGTCTCAAACTCCTGACCTCTTGATACGCCCACCTCAGCCTCCCAAAGTGCTGGGTTTACAGGCATGAGGCACTGCACCCATAAGCCAAGAACTTTTGAGGCCAGGTACAGTGGCTTATGCCTGTAATCTCAGCACTTTGGGAGGTTGAGGTGGGCAGATCACTTGAGCCTCCGAGTTTGAGACCAGCCTGGGCAACATGGTAAAACCCTGCCTCTACAAAAAATACAAAAATCAGCCAGATGTGGTGGCACACATCTGTAGTCCCACCTACTCAGGAGGCTGAGGTGGGAGAATCAGTTGAGCCCTCCAGGAGGCAGAGGTTGCAGTGAGCCAAGATCATGCCACTGCACTTCAGCCTGGGCAACAAAGTGAGACTCTGTCTCAAAAAAAAAAAAAAATATAACAACCAACTTTTGAAAAGCTCATTTTCTGTCTCTTTCTCCACAGATTCTGATTTAATATAGAACTTAGGAATCTTTAAAAAGTTTTCCACTGCCCTTGGGTCAGTGGTGTCATAAAACAAAAGTAAAGTTTTCCAGATGTTTTTGATAAGTAGCCAGGGCTGAAAAGCACTAACCTATACATGTGGCTCCGTTCTTTTTGGGGGTCTTTGCATGCTTTTCTTTAATCAGATTTCTGCTGTACCTCTGCTCCCCTCTGTGCCTCAGCCAGTACTATTTTGGGTTTCTCAGCTGGAACTCAGGTTGAAAATCACTGGGCTAATCCACATCAGTGAGGCCCAGAAAGATTGTCTTGCTGAAGTCATAACAGTGAGTACCATAACATATTTAAAATTCATGGTTTATATTCCTAACATAGTTCTTGTTTATTGCTCTCCTGTGGCTTCGTATGCATTGTATCTGGGCAAGTTAATCTGAATTGACCACTTAATCTTTCCTCCCTAAATAAATTACCGTACGTTTGTTTCCTCATTCGTATATTAATTTGTTTATTGAGTTATTCGAATATTCATTTATTTGACCACAAGAAGTAATAGTGCAGTGCCTGGGAGGAGAGGAGGTAGGTAGAAAATTTGAATAATATAAGTTTTCTATCCTTAAGATTCTCAAGACGTATTTTATATTCAATCATAAAATACTATACAGAAAAGAAAAATTTTTTTTAAGAGAAACCATAGTATATTCTTTTCCACTGTTTTCTTTCTTTTTTTTTTTTATCCAGGGAAAGACCATGTTTGTAGATTTATTGGCTGTGGGAGGAATGATCGATTCAACTATGTGGTCATGCAGCTGCAGGTAGGTTACCTTGAAAACCTATCTTTAAATCCTTTGGTTTTGATCAAAGTAAACAATTATAGTGAATGCGATTAAAAGTAACGGCATTCTTACTCCCATGCAAGAATGTTTTATACTATGCAGATCGAACTTTATTTAAACAGACTTGATACAGATTTTCCAAAAATGAAATAACTGTCTTTGTCAGCTATTAGAGTTGACTGTATCTTTACTGATTGTAATCTTTACAGTTTTCGATTTCTTGCATGGATGAGGGGATATAATGTGAATCTTGTCCCTTCCACCCTTCATTACCTTAGGGATTCCTGTTTTCCATTTGCATTCTCCAGTATTGTCTTAGTCTGTTTTGTGCTGCTACAGAATACCCGAGACTGAGTAATGCATAAAGAACAGAGATTTATTTCTTACCATTCTGGAGGTTGGAATATCCAATATCTAAGGACCAACATCTTGCAAGGGCCTTCTTGCTGTATCATTTCATGGTAGAAGTTGGAAGTGCAAAAAAGTATGCACATGAGTAAGGAAGGTGAAGAAGGGGGCTGAGCTCATCCTTTTTATCAGGAACCTACTTCCAAGATAACTACCCCACTTTGACACCAATGTCATTAATCCATTAATGAGTTAAGAACCCTCATGACCTAATTACCTCCTAAATGTCCCACCTTGTAACACTATTGCATTAGGGATTAAGTTTCCAACACATGAACTTTGGGGAAGACATTTAAACCATAGAAGAAGTGTCTGTTCATTTCCTTTGCTCATTTTTTAATTGCATTGTTTTTTGCTTGTTGATGTGTTTAATTTCCTTATAGACTCTAGATGTTAGACTTTTGTTAGATACATAGTTTACAAATATTTTACAATAGTTTACAAATGTTTACTCTGTTGATAGTTTCTTTTGCTGTGCAGAAACTCTTTAGTTTAATTAGGTCCCAATTATCATTTTTGTTTTTGTTGCAATTGCTTTTGGAGACTTCATCATAAAATTTTGCCAGGGCCTATGTTCAGAATGGTATTTCCCAAATTTTCTTCTAGAGTTTTTTATAGTTTTAAGTCTTACATTTAAGTCTTTAATCTATCTTAAGTTGATTTTTATATGTAGCAAAAGGAAAGAGTCTAATTTCAGCCTTCTCCATTTGGGTAGCCAGTTATCCCAGCAGCTTTTATTGAATACAGAGTCCTTTTCCCATTGCTCGTTACTGTGACTTTGTTGAAGATCAGATGGTTGTAGGTGTGCAGCTTTATTTCTGGGTTCTGTAACCTCTTTCAGTGGTCTCTGTGTCTGCTTTTGTACCAGTGCCATGCTGTGTTGGTTACTGTAGCCTTGTAGTACAGTTTGAAATTAGACTTCTCAAAAGAAGACATATATGGAGTAAAAAAGCATATGAAAGAATGTTCAGTACCACTAATCATTAGGGAAATGCAAATCAAAACCACAGTGAGATACCAGCTCACACCAGTCAGAATGACTATTATTAAAAAGTAAGAAAATAACAGATGGTGGTGAGAGTGCGGTGACAAGGAAACACTTATACACTGCTGGTGGGAATATTAATTAGTTCTACTGTGGAAAGCATTCTGGAAATTTCTCAGAGGACTTAAAACAGAACTACCATTCAACCTAGCAATCCCATTACAGGGTACATACCCAAAGGAATAAAATCATTCTACCAAAAAGACACATACACTCACGTGTTCATTACAGCACTATTCACAATAGCAAGCACATGGAATTAACCTTACATGCTCGTCAATGATGAACTGGAGAAAGAAAATGGTCGTGTGCAGTGGCTCATGCCTGTAATCCTAGCACTTTGAGAGGCCGAGGTGGGCGGATCATGAGGTCAGTAGTTCGAGACCAGCCTGACCAACATGGTGAAACCCCATGTCTACTAAAAATACAAAAATTAGCTGGGTGTGGTGGTGTGTGCCTGTAATCCTAGCTACTTTGGAGGCTGAGGCAGGAGAATTGCTTAAACCCAGGAGGCAGAGATTGCGGTGAGCCAAGATCATGCCATTGCACTCCAGCTTGGGCAACAAGCAAGATTCTGTCTCAAAAAAAAAAAAAAGGGAAGAAAAAGAAAACGTGGTACATGTATACCACGGAATACTACACAGCTATAAAAATGAACAACATCATGTCCTTTGTAGCAACATGGATGCATCTGGAGGCCATTATCCTAAGCAAATTAATGCAGGAGTAGAAAATCGAATACTGCATGTTCTTACTTTTAAGTGAAAGCTAAACACTGAGTACATGTGGACACAAAGAGGGGAACGATAGCCTACATTGGGTATGGAGCAAAGGAGGAGGATGAAGGTCGAAAAACTAACTATTGAATACTATGCTCACTACCCATGTAACAGAATCATTTGCACACCAAACCCCAGTGACACACAGTTTACCTGTGTATCAAACCTGCACGTGTACCCACTAACCTACAATAAACACTGAAAAAGAAAAACTATAGCAAGTACCAGTCTTGACTACTTGAAACTTTAAGCAGTAGTTAAGATAGAGGAGATATGCCATTCTTTTTTCTTTTTTTCATCAGTAACATAACTCTGTTTCCTATTCTTTTTTTTTTTTTGAGATGGAGTCTTGTTCTGTCACCCAGGCTGGAGTGTAGTTGTGCAATCTTGGCTCACTGTAACCTCCCCCTCCCAGGTTCAAGTGATACTCCTGCCTCAGCCTCCTGAGTAGCTGGGATTACAGGTGTGCCCCACCATGCCTGGCTAATTTTTTATTTTTAGTAGAGATGGGGTATGATCATGTTGGCCAGGTTGGTCTCAAACTCCTGATCTCAAAGCATTCTGCTTGCCTTGGCCTCCCAAAGTGTTGGGACTATAGACGTGAGCCACTGCAGCCTGTTTCCTGTTCTGTAGATGGCAGTGGAGTTAGGTCGAGAGAGCAGAGGAAAGAAATTCAGAACAGGAATATTGGAATAATGACTACAGTGGGGAGAAGGGAAACCATTTTGTTTTCTCTGACATTATCTCTACCCCTGAAAACAAACACACACACACACACACACACACACACACACACACACCCCATGAACTGTAGTCACCCTCAGAGCTTAGAAGCCATATTTCATCTTGATCTTGCTACCTAGATCTAGAATTCTCAGTATTTCTTTTCATCTCAAGCAAACTTCGTTTTGGGCATCTGTTTTTTGAGACAGAGTCTTGCCCTGTCACCCAGGCTGGAGGTGCGCCCCACCATGCCCAGCTAATTTTTGTATTTTTAGCAGAGATGGGGTTTCACCATGCTGGCCAGGCTGGTCTCAAAATCTTGACCTCAGGCGATCCACCCACCTTGGGCAAAAGTCCTGGGATTATAGATGTGAGCCACCACATCCAGCCTCTGAACGTTTTTAGGTAATCAATTTGGATCCTGCTTTCTCTCATTTTGGCTAGTAATAATATAACTTTTTGTGTGACATTTTATAGTTTTCATCTGGATTCATCATACATCTCTTTTGATCCTCACTATATGCCCATAAGGAGGAGAGAACAAGTTTTATTCTTGTTTGCACGCAGAGAGGCTGAGTGTCAAGGACGTTTGTGATTTGTCTGGTACTAAGTTACTTGATGGGTGTTAAACCTTGGTGGAAGCTTGAAGCCAGTATTCTTTAGGCAGTAATAGGAGAAAACTGTTCATTTTGTCTCAGGTTACTACTGACTGGAGAATTATAGAAGGCAGCTTTTTTCCTTTAGTTTGCAGAGTCTCTCTCAGCCTTAGCATATACTCATTTTCATTCTTGTACTTGCCTAAATCTGACTTTCTGTAAATGGGAAAGCTCCTAGTACTAGGAAACCTAAGAGACTGGTGTATATTAGGCAGTGACGGCCTTTGTGGCCTTTGGCAAGTTTTTATGGACTTGTCTAAGAACCTTTCCATTTGAATTGCATGCTGTATTTTTTTTTCCTTTCATAAGAAAGTTAACCCATTTAAACTCCCATCTGTACAGTTTCTGGTTGACTTGATTTGGGACTAGGCTAAAGCTGGTATAATCACTAGAGCATATTTTCTCTTATTTGACATATGGAAGATAACTACTGGGTCTCCTCCATGTATTCAGCTTCCCACGGATAGTCCTAATTTATTCTAAAAACTATAAATTCATTATTCATAAGTTAAGCTTGTTCTTTTCCTCCTGCTGATTCTATTACATAATATCTGCCTTAAAAATTTTTAAGGAACAACCCTATCTCTGTAGTAGAAATTCTATTTGCCATTAAAATGATTTTTAAAATCTTGCAGAGCTCAAGCAGTTGTACATGTTGTTGTTGTTTTTTATTTCCTCAATTCCCCTTGCAAGACCTTGGCCAGGTCTCATCTAATATTTTGTCACCATTGAAGCTTTACATGAGCATCTTTAGTATAGCCAAAGGGTGATATATTGTGGTAAGCACATCAACTACAGAGGTACAAAACATGTTTTCAAGTTCTATAACCAGTACAACTGTAGATCTAGATTGCCTAATACCTAGTACCTTTTAAAAACTTTCTATTATGGGTAAAATTAAACATGCACAAAGTAGAGAAAATAGTATAATTTGCACCTGTCTACTCATTACCCAGCTTCAACAACTATCAGTGTATGGCTAATCTTGTTTCAGGTAATTTCTCTTTCTCCCATCCCTCCCGAAATTGTAGCTAATTCAAGGCATATTTTATTTATATATACATTTCTAGGAGACCAGAACTCTTTTTTTCTCTTAAGTTAACCACAATACCTAATAATAATTCCTTAGTAATAGCATAAATATCAAACCAGTCTTCAGATTTCCTTGATTGTCCATCTCTTTAGTAACTTTTTTTTTTTTTTTAACATTTGGTTTATTTGAATTGGGCTCCAAATAGGGTTCACACATTGCTTATCTGTTAAGCCTCTTTTAATCTATTGGCTCTCCCTTTGTGTTTTATTTTCTTGCAATTTTCTTTTTGTTGTGTTTATTGTTATTGATAAAAATGGAGGAATTTGATATGTACAAATTACCATATTCTGGATTTTGTTGGTTTTTTCCCTGTCGTCTTTAATATGTATTTCTGTCACCTATATTTTCTATAAATTGATGATGATATAAGATTCCAGTTTTGTTTTACTTTGTCAGGATACTTTAGAGGTGAGTTGTATGCTTCCTCTTGCATCACATCAGGAGGCAGTATCTGGTTGTCTCCCTTTTAGTGAGGTTAAGATTGGTCAGTGGGTGCAGGCGTTGTCAGCCTGGTCCATCCATTTTAAAGTTACCAGTGGTTTTTCTCCTAATGGTTTTATCACCCATTTGTAATCATCATCCATTATTTTAATGGGGGTTGCAAATATAGTGTTCTATCATCTTTTTCCTTCTTTTATTAGCTAGAATTCTTCTTTAAAAGCCCTGCACTCACTATTAGGTTGTCATCAAGTATATTTTATATAGGAAAGCTAGGACTACAACTTGAATATTTTATCAGCTTTTAGAATAATGAATTGGTTCTCTAATATAAACATACAATAAATATATAACTATATAATAAATATATAACTATATAATAAATCCATAAATTCATGGATTTAACATGTTTGATGTATTTCAATTATTACAGTTTTCTTTTTTTTGAGACAGAATCTCACTCTGTCGCTCAGGCTGGAGGCTGGAGTGCAATGGTATTATCTTGGCTCACTGCAACCTCCACATAGTGGGTTCAAGGAATTCTCCTGCCTCAGCCTCCCAAGTAGCTGGGATTACAGGCGTACACCACCATACCTGGCTAATTTTTGTATTTTTGGTAGAGATGAGGTTTCTCTATGTTGGCCAGGCTAGTCTTGAACTTTTAGCCTCAAGTGATTCACCCACCTTGGCCTCCCAAAGTGTCGGGACTACAGGCGTGAGCCACTGTGCCTGGCCTCCAGTTTTTTAAATATTAAAACTGTCTCATCTTTTGCTACAAAGGCCTCCCTTAAGTTGGATCTGGATTCATTTTGTTAGGACTAGGCTGCAGCAGTCTTTGATAGCATTATTATTTTTTGGTGCAACACTATGTACCAGGCTCATTCTGTATGTTTTATACTCCAGATCTGAAATCACCCATTCATTTCTCCATTAAACCTTGGTTCCTTATAATGGGAAATGATGTTTAGTGACCAAAGTCTAGATGATGTGGGTGTCTGTTGAAATTGGGTTGGTCATTTTTAATTCTTTTCAAGTGGATGGATTTAAGAAATACATTTAAAAAGAATGAGAAAGTATGCCATGGTTCATATTGATGTGACGAGGCCTTGTCCTGGCTGGAGCACAGTGGTGGCCTCTACCTCCTGGGATCAAGTGACCCTCTCACCTCACCTTCCTGAGTAGCTGTGACTACAAGTGTGTGCCACCATGCCCAGCTAGTTTTTTTATACTTTGTATAGATGAGGTCTCAGTATGTTGCCCAGGCTGGTCTTGAACTTCTGGGGTCAAGTGATCCTCCTGCCTTGGATTCCCGAAGTGTTGGGATTATAGATGTGAGCCACCACACTGGGCCTACACTTTTTAATGTATATAGATGAAATTGTATGATTAGAATTTACATGAAAATAATTCAGTATGTGTGGGTGGGAGGGGAGAGGATATGGATGGGGAGGTGAATGGTAGATGAAACAAGATTGGTCATGAATTGATAATTGTTAATTCTGGGTGACTAGTAGATACATGAAGGTTCATTATATTATTTTGTCTCCTTTTGAGTATGTTTCATATCTTCAATTTAGAAACTCATTTGCATTTTTATTGAGATCTTATAAATTTATAGAGAAATGAGCTTCTTTTATTCATTCCACATTACTATATATATTATTCTTCCTTTTTTAAACAAACTATGGTAACTTGTGACATATTTTATTAAAAAATTTTTAACTTTCAGTTTGAGGATATATGTGAAGGTTTGTTATCTAGATAAACATGTGTCATGGGGTTTTTTTGTACATAATATTATGTCACCCCGGTATTAAGCTCAGTACCCAATAGTTATCTTTTCTGCTATTCTCCCTCCTTCCACCCTCCCCCTCCAGTAGACACCAGTGTTTGATGTTTCTTCTTTGTGTTCCTAAGTTCTTGATTCTTCATTGTTTGATTGACAGTCAGTAAGATGTCTGTACCATTATTTGTGTAACTATTCATTTATTGATGTACTTATAATAGTACCCCCTTATCTGAGGAGATACTTTTTAAGGCTCCAAGTGGATGCCTAAAACCACAGATCATACTGAACCCTGGACATCTGGTAACTGATTGGGCCACTAAGTGATTGATGGGCAGATAACAACATGTGGATATGCTGGACTAAAGGGATGATTCGCGTCCTGGGCCTGATGGAGCAGGATAGTGTGAGATTTCATCACACTACTCAGAATGGCCTGTAATGTAAAACTTATTAACTGTTTATTTCTGGCATTTTCCATTTAATATTTTCAGACCATGGTTGACTGTGGGTAACTGGAACCAGTAAAGTAAAACCATGGATAAAGTAAAACCATGTATAACCATAGATTGTTTATAATTTTTCTGTGTAACAAATAATAATTCATTGGTAGTATTTACTTTAAAGTATAATTTAGTGGGTACTTGCATGTTTTTACCATGTTAGTAACACTTTACCCCATATTCTTATCAGTCTCATATTTACCTTCTCTGATTTTATGAGTTGATATGTTAGGCTTATATTTTAAAATATTTAAATCTTTTAAAGTATTACTAATGTCATAAATCAAATTTGATTTCCTTTTGAAAGTTGTTGTGGTGAAAGCTGTTTACAAATAAAGTTTCAATACTATCTTAGGTATATTTTCAGCAATCAAAATTTGGATTTTTGAAGAAAAAAACTATTGGAATACTAATAAAAGTTATTAGGTACTCTCACATGGTTATACAATTCACTGTTGTAGATGGCCACTTATTTTACATTTGCTAGGAGTGTGGGGAACAACAAATTTTCTCACCATTAAAAATGATAACTAAGATAAATCCCAACTAATTTATATTATGAGAAAGCTGCATTTAAAAAAGAAGATATGAAATATGAAAGGATCCTGACTTTACTGCAACTTTTAAACTGTTAGGTTACTTGAGGAGTACTTTGTATTTTATTTTGAATGATATTAATCTAAAAATTTATTACTTTTCAAAAGTGAATCAGTTATCTTTAGATGAAGTAATGGTATTAGAGGCATGGTAACCCTAAACATATATTATAAAATTTGGAGAATAGAGAGATTGGGATATTTCCAATATCCCTTGTGATCGGAGAGCCAGTCTTTTCTTTGGGAGGTAGTACTGCAAGGCCATGGTCCTGCTCTTTTCTGCTCTCCTTTTCAGGCTACTGGTTTGTTGCCTAAGCAACAAGGAACTTTGGTGGAGCAGCATCACGAAAAAGCCTTTAGAAAAGCTCTGTGAAAGAGGACTGTAAAAGAACACTTTAAAGTCAGACAGAGTTAGATTTGAAAAACAGCTTTACATTAACAGGTTAACATTATTTAACCTCTTTCAGTCTCAGTTTTCTTACCTGTAAAACAGGCACAGGAACAACTTCTATTTAGGGTACTGTGAGGCATCAATGCAATCATCAATGGCAGAGGCTGGATGTATTCATTGCTTTTTTATACTTCTACAAGTAAATTAAATTTTTGTCATATGTTTGGTCATAATAACAATAGTTAGCATTTGTTGAGTACCTATTGTGTACCAAAGTATTCTAAAAACTTTATATGGGCCCAGGCACCGTGGCTAACACCTGCAATTTCAGCTTGTCAGGAGGCCGAGATGGGAGAATCACTTGAGGCAAGGAGTTTGAGACCAGCCTGGTCAACATAGTGAGACTCCATCTCTATTTAAAAAAATTAAAAACACGCAAAAAAACTTTACATAGATCTTGTTTAATCCTCACAGAGCTCTGTGAGGTAGATTTTATTAGCTTGTTTTTATGAGGAAACTGATTCAGGAAAGTTAAGTAGCTTGTATGAGAATATATATTAGGCAGTAATGAGGAATTACTGCCGTGGTGTGTGTGTGTGTGTGTGTGTGTGTGTGTGTGTGCGCGCGCGCGCGCGCGCATTATATATATTTGATCACATATTTTAAATAAATAAATACAAATTTAGTGTATATTAATTGCTTATTTGATTACTTACATTTTAAATAATCAAGACTTTTGTTATGACATCAGTGATAAAGGGAAACATGATGAATCAGAAACATGATATGCTAAAAACCTGGTTATTCTAAAACTTGTCTGAAACATTCATATGATTAAGACATCTGTTGAGTGAGAGGATCATAATTTGAGTAAAATTATTGCTGTTGACTGGGCGTGGTAGTTCATACCTGTAATCCCAGTAGTTTGAGAGGCCAAGGTGGGTGGATCACGTGAAGTCGGGAGTTTGAGACCAGCCTGACCAACGTGGTGAAACCCCGTCTCTACTAAAAATACAAAAAGTTGCTGGGCATGGGGGCGCACACCTGTAATCCCAGCTACTCAGGAGGCTGAGGCAGGAGTATCACTTGAACCTAGGAGACAGAGGTTGCAGTGAGCTGAGATTGCGCCATTGCATTTCAGCCAAGGCAATAGGAGCAAAACTCCATCTCAAAAAAAGAAAAAAAAAATTATTGCTGTTTTACTGAAAACCTTTTTCAATGGCAAGTGAGCGATTTCCCAGTCTTCTCTTACAACATATTTTTAGTACTGTATTTGAAAGTGTTTGTTTGATTTCCACAGGGTCGTAATCTGGCAGATCTTCGCCGTAGTCAGTCCCGAGGCACATTCACCATCAGTACTACTCTCCGGCTGGGTAGACAGATTTTGGAGTCTATAGAAAGCATTCATTCTGTGGGTTTCTTGCACCGAGACATCAAACCGGTAGGGGCCTTTTCTATCCAGAGCACATAATGAGTTTGATGCTTTTAATATTATGATGGGACACAATAAATTACAAATGTAGCTTTGTGTATTTGCTGTGGTTAGACACAAGGTAATATTTTCATTTCTATAGTAACACCTGGAAGCAAAAATACAACTTACCTCTTAATTTTTTAAGTGATTATTACAAACTACAGCTTGTTTTCAGGAATTTTTCTCATACAATGAAAATAAAAAATGAGACTGGGGTGGTAACACATGCCCATAACCCCAGCTACTCAGGCAGCTGAAGCAGGATGATTTCTCGAGTGCAGGAGATGGAGGCTAGAGTGAGTTATGATCCCTCCTGTGTATAGCCACTGCACTCTAGCCTGGGCAGCATAGTGAGACCCTGTCTCTTAAAAAAGCTTTATGTTTGACTATTATTATGTGTGCTAACTTGCCAGTTACTCAGCCTTATGCCTAAATTGGCATTATTCCCTGGTTTCTTTTATATATATATATATATATATATATGTTAAAAAATTATATATGTTGCTTTCAGTTGTTCATACTGTGTTCTTGAAGTCAAAAGTTCTGTTTATAAGAAATCATCCGCTGTGAAAGACCTTCTTTTTCTCCTGAGTGCTACTATGGAAATATAGTTGGGTTTTTATTTGCTAATCTGTTTTTCTTAGAAATAGTCATTTTCATAACTGTGAAATAGGCTTTTCTGTCCTTTTCAGTGTTTAATCAAACACTGAAACATTCATTAGGTGAAATGACCCATTTCTGATATACTGTATTTACTATAAATTTATCATATGTTGGTATAGTTGAAAAGTATAACCATCTGTTGTTATATGACTTCTAAAATTAGTTTACATGAAAATGCTAACTAAATTTGATATTGCAGAGTCAGTCTATTTCTATGCATTGTTATTTGAGAACCATGGTGATTGGAAGAGTTTCTGTTTTTTATCAGAAAGCTCTCTAAGTAGAATAATTTTTTAAAAAAAATGACAATTTTGGTGACAATTTTGCTTTTACCTCAACAAGTCCTCTTACTTACATACTTATGTTTGCATTTGTGGTCATTTAATATTACATTGATTTTCATTAGGGAAAGAATACAAAGTATATTTTTGTTGTCTGTTTTGAAATGTTTCTATAAATTGTATTTTAATTTTGGACTTAGTGAAATTCAGCTTTTTGATGCTTATAGGAAATTCTTTAAAATTTCTGTTTTTTAAGTAGGATTTGGGTTGTCATTTAGGCATTAACTTAGACTAGAATTTCAAGAACTTAGAGTTCCAAGTCTAGTTAATGTTGTTGTGTGTGTAACCTTCGTCACTTACATTCTTTTTTGTTCAAAGTTTACCTGATATTAAGCATTAATAGAACCCAAAATGAAATCATATTTTAATACCTACTAAATGTCATTGACTATAATAGTATATTTGGAACGTGTGTTATATAGAGCTTAACTAGAAGAAGACTTAAAATGTAGGAATAGTAAAATGTAAAGACTAAGTATCATAAGAATGTGTATATTTTCCTTCTTTATTTTTCTAGTCGAACTTCGCTATGGGTCGCTTTCCTAGTACATGTAGGAAATGTTACATGCTTGATTTTGGCTTGGCTCGACAATTTACCAATTCCTGTGGTGACGTCAGACCAGTAAGAATTTTCGTATTATTATCAAATATTTGATAATTACCCTGGTATTTATAGTATCCCACTTTTAAAATAATGCTAATTATGTATCCTAATGAATATTGTCTAAGAAGTGCCATATACATTTAATGATTAACTTATAGAATGACAATAAATTTTATTATTGAAATTTGTGGCTTTAAAAGATGTACATTTAGAGTGGTCTTTTTTTTTTCTTTCTTTTTCTTTTCCCCATTTATTTTACTTCATTTTAGGTTTTGGGGTACATGTGAAGAACATGCAAGATTGTTGCATAGGTACACACGTGGCAATGTGATTTGCTGCCTTCCTCCCCATCACCTACATCTGGCATCTCTCCCCTTGCTATCTTTCCCCAGCTCCCCACCCCCCACAATCCCTCCCCTATTTCCCCCCAACTGACCCCAGTGTGTAGTGCTCCCCTCCCTGTGTCCATGTGTTCTCATTGTT
>NW_016107894.1:883459-892383 GCF_001604975.1 Cebus imitator | reverse complement strand
CGCCACCATGCCCAGCTAATTTTTGTATTTTTTTAGTAGAGACGGGGTTTCACCATGTTGACCAGGATGGTCTCGATCTCTTGGATCTCTTGACCTCGTGATCCACCCGCCTCGGCCTCCCAAAGTGCTGGGATTACAGGCTTGAGCCACCGCGCCCGGCCTCAGTCCCCTTTTTAAACAGACGAATGGGCGACTTCCCATGGCTCCAATTGTCCGCCAAAAGGGCACCCGGACTGGTGTATTTTGTACGAGAACCCCTGCTCTGGGGCACCTACAAAGCAGCCGCGCGGGGCAAAGTAGCAGCGGCGGCCAGCATAGCCGCGCTGGCTGAAACAGCTGCGCTGGCGACCCGTGGAGCTCCTCCGCCTGGGAATTTCCTAGTCTGTGGGCAATAAAAATGCAGCGTCCACTCACCCTCTGCACTTTCACTGGGAGCTGCAATCCTGAGCTGTTCCTAAACGGCCATCTTGGATTGATCTCCTAGAGTGGTCTTATAGTAAGAACACATGCTGACCCTTTAAGATTAGGGGTCATTTTTGCAGTATGCGACCCTTTCTACATACTATAATTCTATTTCAGTTATTATGCTTTTCAACTCCCAGTTTTCCACTTAGTTCTCTTCATTGATATTCTCTATTTGATGCGACAGTGCCATCACATTTTCTTTTACTTATTTAATCAAGCTCTCCTTTAGTTCTGAAAACATATCTATAATGGCTACTTTGAAATCTTTTTCTGTTAGATCTAATATCTGGTCACTCTCACAGGCAGTTTCTGTTGCCTGTGTTTTACCCCCTATGTATGGGACATACTTACCTGTTTCTTTGCATGCCTCGTGATTTTTTGTTAGAAACTGGGCATTTTAGGTAATAAATTACAGGGGGAGACCAATACTCTGGGTATTGGTCTCCCCCTGCGAGTGTTTCTTATTTTTTGGTTAGTGGCTGACAGGATCATTGTAGTGAAATCTGTTCCATTCTCCTCCCTCCCTGCCAACCATACACACAGTGTTAAGACTCTGTTGTTGCTCTTCAGGGAGGTGCATCTTTGGGTATGACCACAATTACACTGTGGTGATAGTGGTACCAGTAAGACTCACTTCTGCCCTTTCCTTGGCCACATCTAGCTGTTGATCTTCACTAATTGCAGGCCAGTTACTTTATTTTTATAACAGTATCTTAGGGGCATAAATATCTGGACTAACAAATTTAATCAAATTGTGGCTTCTAAAATGTAATCATTCCTGAAGTTGGTGATTGATCATTGTTCTGACGTCAGGTCTTTCAGGTAGCTTTTCCCCCAGTTCTCTCCTGCCCAGCAATTCTCTAGGCTGTATCTTCAGTGAATTTCCTCCCATTTCCCTTTACCACGACCTCTATTTATGATAGGGCTTTTAGGTTTGTTAAAAGTAAAACATTAGGCAAACAGTTTAACAGAGATGAGCTGAAAAAAGAATGATTCATGAATCATGTGGCACCCAGAATGAGAATATGTCAGAGTGACTCTGGCGCTGCCACATGGTTGGATAACATGTATGAACATAAAAAGTAAAATGAGTACAGAAAATGTAAGTGAAGTACAGAAACAGCTGGATTGGTTACAGCTGGGCATTTGCCTTATTTGAATCTGTTTTGGACAGTTGGTTGCTGGTGGTTGGTTGAGACTTGGCTATTTGTTACAAGAGTAGTTTACAGCCTACACATCAAGTTAGGTTACCATCATTATGTATGGAGAAACCTCTAGGCCAGATGTAAAACACGTACAGAGGCAGTTTTAGGCCAAACTTAATTTAACAATAAAATAAGACGTTGATGTCACTCTGTCAGTTTTGTAAACGGACTGATTTGGTCTGGGGTTCAAAAGTCTTATTTAGTCTCAGCTCTTGTCTGTTTTGAGGTCTGTCTGCTTCTTTAAAGTTTGGTTTGATGAAATTAATAATAAATAGAAAATAAAAAATAAATATAAATAAAAAATAAATGTAAAAATAAAAGTATGAAATTAATTTCATACTTTTTTTTGGATTATGATTGAAATAATTTTCTCATATTGTTCTACTAATGTAAAATCAAAAGTTGACTTTGTAGATTTGTTTCATATACACAATTTTTTATTTATTGCCAGGAAACTGGAATTGGTTGTTTGGATTGTCTGGGTATATCATCATGTTATCTGCAGAAATCTGTATTTTGATTTTGTTTATTTTGTCTTGCTATATATATATTCCAGAAGACTATAACAACATACTAAGAAATCAAGGAAGAATAATCAAACATCGCTGGCCTCCATCTAGGTTAAGAAATGGCATATTTCTACCTTAGAAACATGCTGTGCGTCCTTTCCTGATCATAGCCCTTTTTCTTCTTCAAGCAGCACTGACAAATGGAGCTTACTATAATGATAGCAGTGTTTTGTATCCGTACTGTTTTGTATGGTAACCACTAGCTACATGTAGCTGTAGAGCACTTGGATTGTTGCCAGAGCAAATAAGGAACTGAATTTTATTTTATTGTTTTGAGATGGAGTCTCACTCTGTCACCCAAGCTGGAGTGCAGTAGCGCCATCTCGACTCACTGCAACCTTTGCCTCCCAGGTTCAAGCGATTCTCCTGCCTCAGCCTCCCAAGTAGCTGGGAATACAGGCACCTGCCACCATACCTGGCTAATGTCTTTTTGTGTTTTTAGTAGAGACGGGGTTTCACCATGTTAGCCAGGCTGGTCTTGAACTCCTGATCTCAAGGGATCCACCCTCTTCAGCCTCCTTAAGTGCTGGGATTATAGGCATGAGCCACCACAGCTGGCCCAGGAACTGAATTATAAATTTCATTTAATTTTAAGTGGCTATCATATTAGCCAGTGCAGTCCTTGATATAACCTTCATTCTATATTTGGCATTAACTGGTTTCTTTCTTTTCTTTCTTCTCTTTTCTGCAGATCTTGAGGGTACTTGTGTGGGAGTTAGGGAGCAGATGCAGATAGCTACCATGACAAGCCTTCATGTTTAGTTTATAAATGTAACCCAATCTACTTTTAATTTTTATTGAGTCCCTTTCTCCCTCTATTCCTCTCATATTTCCCTCTGCTTTTTAAATTTATTATGCTTATTATTTAAAGAGACAGGATCTTGCTCTGTTATACAGGTGGGAGTGCAATGGTGCAATCAAAACTCATTGTATCCTCAAACACCTAGGCTCAGGTGATCTTCCTGCCTCAGCTTCCCAGAGTTCTGGAATTACAGGTGTGAGCCGCCACACCTGGCCTCCTCTGCTTTTTAAATTATTTTATTTTTATTTTTTTGAGATGGAGTCTTGCTCTGTCACCCAGGCTGGAGTGCAATGGTGCAATCTCAGTTCACTGTAACCTCTGCCTCCCAGGTTCAAGTGATTCTCCTGCCTCAGCCTCCTGAGTAGCCAGGATTACAGGCATGTGCCACCATGCTGGGCTAATTTTTGTATTGTTAGTAGAGATGGGTTTCACCATCTTGGCCAGGCTGGTCTTGAACTCCTGACTGCAGGTGATCTGCCCTCCTCAGCCTCCCAAAGTGCTGGGATTACAGGTGTGAGCCACCGTGCCTGGCCTCCCTCTACTTTTTTTTAAAAAGACAATTTTATTTATATGCATTATACTTTTAAAGCTTATCATTTTCCTTAAAATGTTTACAGATAACCAATACTGGTTTTTTTGTTTGTTTGTTTTTTGTTTTTCTCCCGATTTAGTGTATATTGTCCTTTTATTATTTTTAGCTTCTGTTTTGGGTTTGGGGGTACATGTGCAAGTTTGTTATATAGATAAACTTGTGCCATGGGGGTTGGTTATATAGATTATTTCGTCACCCAGGTACTAAGCCGAGTACCCAATAGTTATCTTTTCTGCCCGTTTCCTTCCTCCCACCCTCCACCCTCAAGTGGGCCCCAGTGTCTGTTGTTGCCTTTGTGTCTGTGAGTTCTCATCGTAACAAATACTGTTTTATTATCACAGTAATTACTCTGTTGGGTGATCAGTATGTAATAGTAGTTCTGTTAATTGAAAAGATTCGCTAAGGATGAGGAATCATAACATATTACTTTAAGCATTTTTTATATTTTTCTTTGTTTTGTAGGTCTTTTTGTTTTCAAATAGTTAAGACTCATAAGAAGTTACAAAAATGGTACAGTTACCATGTACCTTCCTCCAGCTTCCCCCGGTGATAATACCTTACATAATCATAGTACATTGTCAAAACGGGGAAATTGATGTTGGTATGATATTATTAACTCAAGTACTGAGTTTGATCTTACCAGGTTCAACCTGCATGTTTTGGTGGGGGTGGAGTGGTATATGAAATTTTATCACATGTATAGATTCATGTGATAAATTCATATAACCAACTTCTGTAGTTTGAATGTTTGTCCTATCCAAATCTCATGTTGAAATTTGATTCCTGGCTGGGTGCGATGGCTTATACCTGTAATGCCAGCACTTTGGGAGGCCGAGGCAGGCAGATCACAAGGTCAGGAGTTCAGGATCAGCCTGACCAACCTGGTGAAACCCCATCTCTACTAAAAATACAAAAATTAGCCAGGCCTGGTAGCACGCACCTGTAATCCCAGCTACTCAGGAGGCAGAGATGGGAGAATTGCTTGATCCTGGGCGGCGGAGGTTGCAGTGAGCTGACATTATGCCACTGCACTCCAGCCTGAGCAGCAGAATTGAGACTTTGTCTCAAAAAAAAAANAAAAAAAAAAAAAAAAAAAAAAAAAAAAAAAAAAAAAAAGAAAGAAAGAAAAGAAAAGAAAAAGAAATTTGATTCTCAGTGCTGGAAGTGAGGCCTAATGGCCAGTGTTTAGGTCATGGTATGGATCACTTGTGAATAAATCACTCCTCTCCCTTGGGAGTTGGAGGGTCATGAGTTGTCACTTTTTTTGTTTTTATGAGAGCTGGTTGTCAAAAAGAGCCTGGCCCCTTCACTCACCTTCTTGCTTCCTTTCTTACCGTGTGTCCTCTGCACATACCTCCTCTGATTTGCCTTCTACCATGAGTGGAAGCAGCCTGAAGCCCTCACCAGAAGCAGATACTGGACCATGTTTCTTGTACAACCTACATGCAGAACTGTGAACCAAATAGACCTCTTTTATAAATTTTCAGCCTCAGATATTCCTTTATAGCAGGGATGTCCAATCTTGTGGCTTCCCTGGGCCACATTGGAAAAAGAAAAATTGTCTTGGGCCACACATAAAATATACTAACAATAGCTGATGAGCCAAAAAAAAAAAAAAAAATACAAAAAAGAATGTTTTAGGAAAGTTTATGAAATTGTATTGGGTTGTGTTCAAAGCCATCCCAGGCCACATGTTGGGCAAGCTTGTTTTATAGCAGCACAAATGGACTAAGACATCAACAACATAATCTAGATACAAAACTATTCTATGCCCATGAAGGAACTTCCTCAAAACATAAACGTATATTTATTTACCAATCTTATGGTGTAGGACCATCAGTCAGAAGGCATTACAGAGGGAATGATGGAGTGTATCTGTTACTCCACTTTATGAAGTTGGTTTTGAGAGCCTCGATTCTTTATCACCTTTAAGATGTATTAGTTACATTAAGTTGGGTTGTGAGGGACAAAGAAGTCCTAAATTAAATATATTATAATACTTTGATTCATAATTTCAGAGTTGAACTTCTGTTTACCTGATTATTTGAATCTGCCCGTTCATTTTTTGTATGTGTCCTGCTTTTAAGGCATTTCCCAGTTTCAGCCCTTCATCTTGCATCTCACACTGGCTCTTTGTGTTGAAGCTCTTGGAGTGACATGTTTTCTCCTGTTGCTTGCTTCCTAACCATTCACCTGAAACTTCTAGTGCCTAGGACTGTAGTAACCTACCTAAGAAAAAATTTCAAAGTCTTTTTTCTCAGTATTTCAGAATCTCAGCTGAATTAAGATATTTTCTTAATTCCATTGGGAGTTCTATTACATAGTTCTCCTTGCATTTTTTTCCCTGATCCTTTCCCTTTTTTAGCAATAGGCCAGGGCTCATTCCTAGAGTCATTCTTCTTTCTTGATTTATTCTCCTAGGAGTTCATCCTGTCTCTAACATACATTCCCTCCCTTACATTCACACTGCTTCTGCCCTTGTACTAGTTTTGTTGTTTCTTGTTTTAATTGTTAAAATAGTTTCCTCACTCATTTGTCTTCTCCTTTTAGCCTGTTACACTTCCACTAGAGTCATCATCTATCCAGAGTATTTTCTCAATCATGTTACTTTCCAACCTAAAAATATTTGATGGATTCCAATTATTTACACGTTATAAACCAAATTAAAGAAGACCTTAATTTAACCTTTTTTGTTGTTGTTGTATTTTTTTATTTTTATTTTTAGTAGAGACGGTGTTTCACCATGTTGGCCGGGATGGTCTCGATCTCTTGACCTCGTGATCCACCCATGTTGACCTCCCAAAGTGCTGGGATTACAGGCGTGACATTTAAGTTCTTCTGTAATCTAACTTCAACCTGCTTTTCTGTTATTATCTCTCACAGTCTGCTACAGTATGCCAGTTATTTTTCTCTAACAC
The DNA here is from genome assembly GCF_001604975.1 of Cebus imitator. Lineage (NCBI taxonomy): Eukaryota > Metazoa > Chordata > Mammalia > Primates > Cebidae > Cebus > Cebus imitator. Next base: position 885,832 of record NW_016107894.1, on the reverse strand, counting down.
CAACAATACTTTCCTACCTCTTTGCATTGTTCACCATTTTCTTTTTACCTAAAATGCATCTCATTTTTCCTATTGTAATTCTGTTAGTCCTTCAATTTATTTTTTCTCTTTTGTTTTCATTTGAATATTTAGGTATCAAATTAAAATATGCTCATAGATTGTTAAAATGCTCATAGATTGTTAAATACTCTCACTTTTTTAAATATATATAATTTATTTAATCAGTGTCTCCTATTGGCAGATATTTAGGTTGCACTAATCTTTTGCTGTCACAACACTGATAGTAGTGAATGACTTTGTACATATACTATTTTTGTACAAATACAAGTATATCTGTGAGATAAATTTCCAGAAGTGAAATTGTGGGACAAAGTGAATATATGCATTTACACTTTTGATAAATATTGCCAAAGTGCCATCAATTGAGGAAGTTTCAAGAGATTATTTGTTTCAAGACCCTGTAAAGTGCTGCCTATTCTTAAGACTTGTCCTTCTTCCCTCCTACTACATGGAACTAATCCTTACCACTCCTGAGTGTTTATATCTCATTGTGCTTCACGAATGGTATTCATCATAATCTGCTTTAAATTGGAATCATTTGCATATGTGGTAGTTTTTCCTCAGTTGGGTTTGAGTTGTCTTTACTACATTTAATAAGGTAATTGAATTTCCTTGATCTGATATTATTCCCTTTTTTATTATTATTAGAATTAGATATGCAAACGTGTTATTTATTTGACTACTTATGTCAAGATTTCTCTAAACAGCTGATTTCTCTTTATGTCTATTTCAGCCTTTCCATGGCAGAAGTGAGGTTAGAGCCAGGCCATGGAAACTGTTAAGTAGAAAGAGTCTCCTGAGCTTGTCTTGGCTAGAATCCATCAGGGAGAAGTCTAGATGCCCAATCAACTGTGGACTAGGCTGCAGAATGTGATAATAAGTCTGGAGATTTTCATTCTGACAGTTACTAGAATGAAAATAATTGGGCAAAATTACATAACACAAAAAAAATTTATGTTAGCTGAAGGCTCTTGTGAGTTAATGAATAAAAGTATAACCTCTGAAATGTCATTTACCAAAAAAAATTTGGAGTAGACTTTCATATATTTTCTTAGACATTTTCTTTTAAAAAAGAACTCTAACCTTAGTTCCGTCAACCAAATTGAGAATATTAGGTATTCCTGTTAATCATGATGTCTTAGGAAAATATTGAGATCCACTGACTGTAATTGTTAATGAAAATAATGGAGAGTTTTTAAAGATTGCAGGAACTTTTGATTACTGAGACTTGCCATTAAATAGAGAATATTTTAAAATAGTTGTCTTAAAAACAAAACAAAAGTAAAGGGAAAAAGTATTTAGTAAAGGAAGAAGTGAAATGGGTAACTTGATTAAACACAGATTACCAAAATGAGCCAATGGAGGAAGAACACATAGATTGTTTATGTTATTCAATAACATATGACCAAATGATTCTGGTAAAGATTTTTAAAATAACATTTACTGTCATCTTTTCTGACTACAAAAGCAATACATGTTAATTAACGAAAGTTTGAAATTACTTAAGAAAAAAACCCCAAAAATTATACTAATGGAAAATTTGGCTATGATCATTTTCAAGTTTGTCAGTTTTCATATTGAGCTACAGTGGCACCCACGAAGCATCAGGATACAGACTGGATTCTTGTGGAGCAGTACAACGGAGACAATGTCAACAGACCTTAGTTGATGTCTGGTTTTATTATTTACTGATTTGTGTATCTTTAGACAAGTTACATACCTCTCAGAGCCTGTATCTATGTTTGTAAAATGAGCAAGACAAAGACCTTGCGCACACAGAGTTTAAATTCCATGGACTAAAAGAAGACAGGCAATAAACAAATTAAAATAGATTAACCCTATGTGGTGGCATACTCCAATAGTACTACCTACTTGGGAGGCTGAGGCAGGAGGATCACTTGAGCCCAGGAACTTGAGGCTGCTGTGAACTATGATTATACCACTGCATTCCAGCCTGGGCCACAGAGCGACCTCATCTCCCCCCAAAAAATTAAAGTCTAAACAAATGAGCAATAAACAGAATAAGAATATAAATAAAATTGGCTGGGCACAGTGGCTTACACCTGTAATCCCAACACTTTGGGAGGCCGAGGTGGGCGGATCACGAGGCCAGAAGTTCAAGACCAGCCTGGCCAGTATGGTCCTGTCTCTACTAATAATACAAAAATTAGCTGGGCGTGTAGTGGTGCGCGCTTGTAATCCCAGCTACTCAGGAGGCTGAGGCAGAAGAATAGCTTGAACCCGGGAGGCAGAGTTGCAGTGAGCTGAGATTGCATGACTGCACTCCAGCCTGGGCAACAAGCAAGACTCCAT
>NW_016107894.1:876000-883434 GCF_001604975.1 Cebus imitator | reverse complement strand
AAAAAAAAAAAAAAAAGAATTTAAATAAAATTGATTTGGATGTAGTAAAGGTGTTATAAGAAAGAAATAAAGCAGAGTAAAAGGATAGAGTGGAACTACAGATGGGGGGAGTAGTATTTTAGATTACAGTGATTAAGGAAAGCTTTTTTGAGGAAATGACATTTGAGCAGAAGCCTTAAAATGGAGTAGAAGAGCCAGCCACTGGAGGGATTCAAGGAGCTGGCATTCCAACTAGAGAAAATAGTGTTCACTGTGTTGAGCTAAACCAAAATTAGTCATAAAAGAAACTATGGTAAATCCATTGTGGAAGAAGACAAATGCCAGATTATGAAAAGTCTCATAGGCTAAGTAAAAAGCTTGGATTTTATTCTAAGTTGAATTCTTGGAGGACTCGTATTGGACAAGGATCATATATTTTTCGTGTTGGTGTTATTTCTAGTATGTGGCACGTACTAATTTCCCAATAACTTAAATTTTTAATACATGAATTATATATGAAGGTATGGTACAAGTGGCCACCACCTTTGAATTGAATTTGAATGAAATAACCAAGATATGAAGAGCTTGGTATCTTAGTTTGCTTAGTGATTCCTCACCATCTAAATGTTTTATTTGTATCCAGAACCTGAATATTAATGTATATACTAAGATGCTTTTCATGATTATGGGTATATGAAAGCTTTTAATGTTTTCTAATATATAGAGTTGTATAGATGTCATAAATGCCTCTGTATTTTAAAATATAGGTAGGAAAAAACTAGGCTGAAAATTAAAATTTGTCAGTGTTTTTTTTAAGGTGTGATTTAGAGATATTCTCTCTAGTTTCCTGTAATTTCATAGTTAAAAGTTAGAAATTATATAGTGTTTTATTGTGACAATAAAGGACATGTTTCTTCCATTTACTTCATGGGTTCAAGTGTGCTGAATTGATTGCTATTTGAAGCTCATTTATTATTCTTTGCATGGCTTTGTCGTAGCCTCGAGCTGTGGCAGGGTTTCGAGGGACAGTTCGTTATGCATCAATCAACGCTCATCGGAACAGGGTAGGTATCTGAACTAGAGTCATATATGTATAAGTATGCCAGTATCTTAAATCAGATTGACTTCTTTATAAAGTAAAAAGATGTGGAAAGTGCTTGAGAGTTGAGGATCTCTTTAATAGCTACAAAGTTACTTGGAATATTTGTTCTGATTCATTCTTGTGTGGCATCGATGGTAAAGGAGTTGGTAATATGAATGTACAGTAAAGTATATAGTGGATAACAGATATGTGCAGCTGCTTGGAAAATAAAATTGGATTTGCCAGAAAAGACAGTAGCTGAGTGTATTTCTGTCTGTGGGAAATCTGTGTCCTTAATTAGATACAAGGATTAACAAATTTAATAAAGAACTTTGGGAGACTGAGGTGGGCAGATCATGAGGTCAGGAATTCCAGATCAGCCTGACCAACATGGTGAAACCCTGTCACTACTAAAAATACAAAAATTAGCTGGGTGTGGTGGCGCGTGCCTATAGTCCCAGCTGCTTGGGAGGCTGGGGCAGGAAAATCGCTTGAACCCAGGAAGTGGAGGTTGTGGTGAGCTGAGATTACGCCACTGCACTCCAGCCTGGCTAACAGAACGAGACTCCCTCTTAAAAAAAAAAAATAATTATATATATATATATATAAATAAAAAATATGTATGTATCTATATAATTTGGAAGACATTGAACATCTGTGTACTATTTCCAGAAATTATTTGGGAATATAATACTATCAATACCTAATGAAATGTGGGACTCAACATTTTATCTGTAATATGTATCTAATCTTTGATATCCCTCTTTCCACCAAATCTTTTGCTTTCATGAAGAGTACAGACAATTTTACAGTTTTCATTTTAATAAATTATCCCTTTCCTCTTGAGTTAAATTTTAAAAATCTCTCCCTTCACCCCTTACTTTGGTTCTTTTGTTCTGTGCCAACCTCCCCCCCTCATCCTGAACTTTAATTATGAGCAGGAAAAGTGGGCATTTTTATGGATAATCAATCCTTTAACTTGTTTGCATGGAGTTGAGAAATTTAACAAGTGATTCCTTGATAGAATAGGGTAAAAGTATTTTTTCTTGATACTTTTCTTTCCTTGTTCCTGTTCTGATAAGCCAAAATTGCTTTAATGAGAACTTGAACAATATCTAATAGGAAGAGTATACTGCGGTCTTACATAGTATGCTCCAATTAATTTGGTTTCTTATGGCATGATTATAAATTGAAAATAGTAAAGTTGTTTTTCTCAGTGTGTAGCACCCTGGCAAGCATTTAAACCCATATGGTTTGATTCAGTGTTGCTTTCCTATATGATACCTAGTTATTTTCTTTGCCTTGGAAAGAAGTTCTCTTCTTTTCCTGATAGATTCTTATAAAAGTTTAGAAATACTAGGTTTTCCAAATAATTTTATTAAAGAATTATGTCAACATTGGAATCTGTGAAAACATTATTAAGATAAGCATAAGTATTTTCTTTTCTTTTCTTTTTGGAGACAGAATCTTGTTCTGTTACCCAGGCTGGAGTGCAATGGCGCGATCTCGGCTCACTGCAACCTCCGCCTCCTGGGTTCAGGCAATTCTCCTGCCTCAGCCTCCTGAGTAGCTGGGATTACAGGCATGTGCCACCATGCCCAGCTAATTTTTCGTATATTTAGTAGAGACGGGGTTTCACCATGTTGACCAGGATGGTCTCGATCTCTTGACCTCGTGATCCACCCACCTCGGCCTCCCAAAGTGCTGGGATTACAGGCTTGAGCCACCGTGCCCGGCCCAGCATAAGTATTTTCAGAGATTGTAATAGCTATATAAGCATTTTCAAAATAGCTAATAGAAAGAGAGTATATACTTTTATTGTTTTAATTTACAAAGTGGAGATTTCTTCTAAAAGCCTTTCCAGCGTAGAGTGCTCTAACAGTTACTTAGATAACTTGCTTATTTGTTACTCATCTAACCTTTTGGAGGAATTTGATAGTATATAGAAGTGGTTCTTAACCCTGTTTTCTGCTCCCAGCACACCTGATGGGTAGAATGCTTTTACACAGCAACATAGTTCAGAGTGATTGTTACTTTATGAGGTGATGCAGGAGTGTAACTCTTGGAACCTCATTGCTTGTCTTAATCTTAAAAGGATTCCCAGATAATTCTAACATGCTTCTTTTTTTCCATATTCTGCAACCCTGATTTAATAATATCTAAAAATAATACACCCCATTTCTCTTTTTCTGGCTTCTTAAACTTTATTTTTTAGAGAGCAGGTCCTTATTCTGTTGCCCAGGCTGGAGTATAGAGGCAGGATCTTAGCTTAATATAATCTCAAACTCCTGGGCTTAAGTGATCTTCCTGCTTCAGCCTTCTGAGTAGCTAGGACCACAGGTGCGCACCACCATACCTGGCTATTTTTTTTATTTTTTTGTATAGACAGCCTTGCTACATTGCCTAGACTGGTCGTGAACTCCTGGCCTCAAGCAGTCTTCTAACCTCAGTCCCCCAAAGTGCAAGGATTACAGGTGTGAGCCACCATGCCTTGCTAAATCTTAAACTTTTTACATAAATAATTCTTAATACAAGGAATTTTAAAAACACTTGAACTCTGTCATGCTGCGTTATTGCTGTTTTACATTTTAATCTTATTAATATTTATCTCAATACTTTGAAAAAATTACTTTCTTCTGCTTCTTGAGTCACTGTTGAGAAAATCTTTGTTCCTTTATTGTTACTTTGTATTTAATTTGTCTTTTTAAAAATTTTATTTTATTATTTTATTTTTTGAGAGAGTCTTGCTCTGTTGCCCAGGCTGGAGTATACTGGCATGATCTCAGCTCACTGCAGCCTCAATCTCCTGGCTCAAGCAGTCCTCCCACCTCAGCCTCCTCAGTAGCTGGGACCGCAGGCATGCGCCACCACACCTTGATAATTTTTGTATTTTTTGTAGAGACAGGGCTTTACCATGTTGCCCAGGCTAGTCTTCAACTCCTGAGCTAAAGCGATTCACCTATCTCAGCCTCCTAAAATGCTGGGATTAATCGGCATGAGCCACCGTGCCTAGCCAATTTGTCCTTTTTATTTTAATACTTTTGGTATCTTCTCTGTCTTTGGAGTCCTATGTTCAAATGTGCCTAAGTGTGGATTTTTAAATATTTATCTGATTGGGATTTGATGTATTTCCTGACTGAAATGTTAATGTCTTTCCTTGATTCTGGAAGATTTTCATATTCCCTTTTTCCCTTTCTCTTTATATCCTTTTTCCCAGATGGCCAAATTGATGTATTAGACTTTCTTAGATTTTCTTATTTCTCATTTTCTTATTTACCAGATTTTCTAATTATTTGTGTCTCTTTGCTGCATTCTAGATAATTTCTTCAGATCTGTTTTCCAAATTGATTTTTTTCTGCAGTGTTTCATGAGCTTTTAATTTTTATCATTGTGCTTTTTATTTCTAGATGTGCTTTTTAGTCATTTTTCAAATCTGATTGGGTTTTGGTTCATTTTTATTGAATATAGTTATTTTTCACTGACTTTGACTCCATTTTTTAAACATTTTAAACATTCTTCATATCCTATAATTCTATTTCTGAAATCCTTGGATACTTTTTTCTGCTCTTTGTAGCTTCTTTTGACATTAATTTATTAACATATTTTATAAATTTGAATAACGAACATATGTTTGGTGAGGCTTTTTCTATAGTACTTCTGTGAGATCTGAATTTAGGGATGTATTTATCCTGAGAGGATAAATTTACTTCTGTTATTCCTGCAGGGCATGATTACTCAGAAGTCAATTTCAAGTTAATTTCTGGGCTTGGTTTTTCAGACCACACAAGTACATATTTAACCCCCAACTCTAAATGAGGGGCAGGACTATGGTAACAGACTCTCAGGGCAATTTTTAAAAAACCCGTTTTTTTTTTTTCTTTGATAGCAGCTAACTTTTACAGAACAATTATTACAGTATAATGTACATACCAAATACTACACCAAGGATGTAACCCTTTTAGGGTCCTAGCTATATGGTTGAGGTGGGGTATATCTCAGTTACAACTCCTGTCCTATATAGGTGCAATGCCTTTACTCCTGTCCCCTTCCTGGTTGATAAACTCATGACAGATGCCTCCAGAGCAGCCAAAACTTCAGCATCATCTTGCTTCCCTTATTTCCACCTTTAAAAAAAATAGCTTTTAAGAGTTCTCTTTCTTCTAAATGAACACATTAACTAATGGACTGTTTATGTTATTGCTAGCATTTCTATGTTTTGAGGTGTTCTTTATTTCAAAAGCTTTTTCAGTTCATATATTCTGTCAAATAGATTGCTATGTAGCTATGTAAATTTATAGATATATTTACCATATAATTTTTTGGAGAAATAAGTTTCCATTTTTCACCTAATAAGGTAAAACAAAATGGTTAGGGCTTGACCAATGTAATGTACTCAGAAGTAATAGTAATGTAATGTGACTGACTTCTGTTTTGTTTATGAAGGAAATGGGAAGACATGATGACCTTTGGTCCTTATTCTACATGTTGGTGGAATTTGTGGTTGGTCAGCTGCCTTGGAGAAAAATAAAGGATAAGGTAATATTGGGAATGGAGATGTCAATTTTATTGGAAGAAATAAAAATTTCTCCTGAATAAACATTTTTGTTGAAAATATACTCATGTATAAGACTTAAAATCTACGAGGACTTTTACTGTATCCCAATATGTATATTTGTCTCTCCGAGCTGACATTAGAGATCAAATTAATGTTATGACATTTTCTGTGTACATATAGAATGCATACTAATTGCTTCTGACTAATTTAAAGCCCTCCATCTTAACTTTTAATTTCATTAGTTCTCTCCTTTGTTTTTATAAGTCAAGTAAGCTTTTAGTTTTTGGTTGTCACATTATATTGTTTGATGTAGAAAACGGTAAAGACGTGTTGATAAAGAAAAATATATCAGATTTAAGATAAATTATTTTGAGATGGGTGCAATGGCTCACATCTATAATCCCAGCACCTTGGGAAGCTGAGGCAAGAGGATCAATTGAGCCCAAAAATTTGAGCCCAGGCTGGATAACATAGCAAGACCCCCATCTTTACAAAAGATTTTTTAAAATTACCTCGATATGGTGGCATGTGCCTCTAGTCCCAGCTACTTGGGAAGCTGAGGCAGGCGGATCACTTGAGTCTCAAAGATTGAGGCTGCAGTGAGTTGTGATCGTGCCACTGCACTATAGCCTGGGTGACAGAATGAGACCCTGTCTGAAAAACTAAATAAATAAATTATTTCTTTTGGGGACTATGAATACACTGATGCAGAACTCTGTGCTACTTGTTTTATTCTGCATTATAGTTTTCTTCTCCTTTAAAACACTGTACATTAAGCCGTCAGTAAGAGCTCAGCTCTTGCTTTATGCTTAATTACCCACTATCTCATTTCCTAGTACATACCCTTGAGACTGTTACTGGGGAGCTCTTAATGCCTAACTGCCAGGAGAAATTGACTGGAGCTCTTTTTCTCTTTACTTCTCAGGAGCAAGTAGGCTCTATTAAGGAGAGATATGACCACAGGCTCATGTTGAAACATCTCCCTCCAGAATTCAGCATCTTTCTAGACCATATCTCTTCTTTGGATTATTTTACAAAACCAGACTACCAGGTAACCACCTTTGTGAGTTTTGTGGGTTAGTTATTTTCTCTCTTAGTCTCTGCTTTTATTCATTGTAGCTTTGAAGATGTTGTAAGTGAGTGGAGGAGGTCCTTAGAATAAGACTGTTTTAATACATTCTGTGTAACATGGTGAAATTAACTTATAATAAGAGTATCAGTATGTGCATTATGTGTTTCATCCCTCTGGATGGACTTAGCTATATTAGAGTTTTAGGTTTGTTCATCTTGTAACAGATGTTGATCTTGTAACTGTTCCTGTGTGATTCATTTGGTGTATAGAACTGCTGATAGTTGAAATTATATAAATTCTATAGCTAATTTGTTGACCAAAAGGAAATGTCCAACTAGGTAATATATCTGTCAAGGACTTTAGGGCAGCATATCGTATGTTAATGTGCTATGAGACAGCAGTCAGTGAAAACTGGCTCCGTTTTGTCTGTGGTCAGTGAATCATTTCCTTAGAGCATCAGTTAATGACGCCTTAGTAGGGTCTACTAGGTTTACTACAAATTGCATCGCTAACCCCAGCCGGCAGTATTTCAGAAGATTCTGTTGCTCTCAGGGAGAACTTGGTCAGGACTTAATGCAAAATAACTGTTATCACTGAAAACTTAAAGCAGCCACACATAGACTGTTAACAATATGTATTAGTATATCATTCTTATTTACAAAAGACAACGGATAGACTTCACTGCGTGTTAATGGAAGTTAAATTTTATTTTTTGTTTTTGTTTTTGTTTTTTTTTTTTTTTTTTTT
>NW_016107894.1:874393-875663 GCF_001604975.1 Cebus imitator | reverse complement strand
GGCTTGAGCCACCGCGCCCGGCGGAAGTTAAATTTTAAAGTGTTGTCAGTGTTGTCCAGTCAAAAGACTAAGAAGTATCTATAGCACGGTGAATGTATTTGCATATGGTAATTATTTCTCTGTGAAACTGCTGCTTTTGTATAAGATATGAGCAGGATATAAAGCAAACAGGTAACATACAACCTTAGAGTCCTTAGAGACCTGAAATGGGTGAGCTCTTCTTCTCCATGCATATGCCAATTTGTATTGTAAACAATAGGGACTGTCTAACAAATTGAGAAAATACACTGTGTGTGAGTTGTTTTGGAATGTGTTTACATTTACCTTTTATATGTATTTTCTGAAATGTATAGAGTTTACATTACTTAAAACAATGAAATCACACCTGTAAGACTAGATTCAAGAGGAGGTGAAAAATGTTCCAACTTTCCCATCTTGAGTACTAATTTTTTATTGACAAAATTTGCTTAGGGGAATTTAGGACAGTAAAAAACTTGGATCACATTCTCTTCTTAGTTAAACCTATATCTAAAGAAGACTATCATATTTACCAGCTAAAGTTTGAAACTTAGATCTATTAATTATTTTTTTCCCATTTATGTATTTTATTGCATTTTAGGTTTTGGGGTTCATGTGAAGAACAAGATTGTTGCATAGGTACACATGTGGCAGTGTGATTTGCTGCCTTCCTCCCCATCACCTACATCTGGCATCTCTCCGCCTGCTATCTCTCCCTAACTCCCCACCCCCCACCGTCCCTCCCCTATTTCCCCCAACTGACCCCAGTGTGTAGTGCTCCCCTCCCTGTGTCCATGTGTTCTCATTGTTCAACACCCGCCTGTGAGTGAGAACATGTGGTGTTTGATCTTCTGCTCTTCTGTCAGCTTCCTGAGAATGATGGTTTCCAGGTTCATCCATGTCCCTACAAAGGACACAAACTCATCATTTTTGATGGCTGCATAATATTCCATGGCGTATATGTGCCACATTTTCCCTGTCCAGTCTATCATCGATGGGCATTTGGGTTGGTTCCAGGTCTTTGCTATTGTAAACAGTGCTGCAGTGAACATTCGTGTGCACGTGTCCTTATAGTAGAACGATTTATAATCCTTTGGATAAATACCCAGTAATGGGATTGCTGGGTCAAATGGAATTTCTGTTTCTAGGTCCTTGAGGAATCACCACACTGTCTTCCACAATGGTTGAACTAATTTACACTCCCACCAACAGTGTAAAAGTGTTCCTATTTCTCCACATCCTCTCCAGCATC
>NW_016107894.1:868948-870133 GCF_001604975.1 Cebus imitator | reverse complement strand
AGTCTGATGGGCTTCCCTTTGTGGGTAACCCGACCTTTCTCTCTGGCTGCCCTTAGTATTTTCTCCTTCATTTCAACCCTGGTGAATCTGACGATTATGCGCCTTGGGGTTGCTCTTCTTGACGAATATCTTTGTGGTGTTCTCTGTATTTCCTGGACTTGAATATTGGCCTGCCTTGCGATCTATTAATTATTTTAAATTAACAAGTTATTTTTCTCTAGTTTTTCATTTGATCATTCTCTTAGGGCCTTTTCTATCACTTAATAACAAAACAAAGTATGATAATTTTCCATTTTTGGAAGAAAGAGAACAGTCATAACATTTACTTTGTTTCACAGATTCTGTAAATAATCCAGCTCTTTCCTGCTCTGATCTTTCATAAGCAGTGAGTGGGAACAGAGGGCAGATGGACAGGAGAAGGATAATTGAAAAAAGATGTTTATGTAAGTGATGGGTGTGTTCTAATGACTAGTATCAATGTGATGTCAGGTTTCAAAAAGGTCTGAGCTTTGCAGCTTCTGCCTCTTGTTTCTCTGCTTAGTTGACATCTTGAGAAAAATTACTCTACTTTTAATCTGAATACTCTTGTGAACTAATGCTGTCCTTGTGATTAATTTCACAGTTTGAGATTCATTCCTGAATTTGACCTTACTTACTGTTCTATGAAGATTTTATTTTCTTTATTAAAAAAATTTTTGAGACAGGGTCTCGCTCTGTTAGCAAGGCTGGCATGCAGTTGGTGCAATCATGGCTTACTGCAGCCTCAACCTTCAAGACTCAAATAATTCTCCCACTTTAGCCTCCTGCATAGCTTGGCTACAAGTGTGCACCATGCCTGGCTTTATTTTTATTTTTATTTTTAACAGAGATGAGGTCTCCTTATGTTGCCCAAGCGGATCTAGAACTCCTGGCTTCAAGCAAGTCCTTCTGCCTTCGCCTCCCAACGTGCTGAGATAACAGGCATGAAGCCACCCTGCCTGATCTTTTCTTTGAAAATTTTAGATTTGCCGGGCGCGGTGGCTCATGCCTGTAATCCCAGCACTTTGGGAGACCGAGGTGGGTGGATCACGAGGTGAAGAGATCGAGACCATCCTGGTCAACATGGTGAAACCCCGTCTCTACTAAAAATACAAAAAATTAGCTGGGCATGGTGGTGCGTGCCTGTAATCCCAGCTACTCAGGAGG